>NC_056725.1:432883972-432983972 GCF_019279795.1 Protopterus annectens
GGTCCTTCCAACAAAGGTAAAGGAGTAGTTCATTGGCATGGAAGGCACACACATACAAGGATGTGAACAAAGTTGCTATAGTAACACACAAATTAAATTCACCCATAGTCTTATAGAGATTTTGAATAACAAGGGAAAGTAGTTGTCGCCCAATATGTTTTCTGGCATCCTAGAAAGGTCCCCAAATATTCTCAAGACCCTTGAATACTCTCCCAATAACCCAATGGCCTGACACTGCCTGAAGGTCCAACTAGTGCTCTAATCATCCTAAAGCTGCAAGGTGTACTCTGAGAGATTTGATAAATCCCCAGGGGTAGACCAGGTCATGAAAAATTGAAGTAACAACTGTACTCCCCATGTCCTGGGACCAGAGATCAGTGACCTGAAACCTGGAGGGATGATGAATATACTTTCCTTGTATTGCTGCCCCAAGACTTTGCCAAGAACAATAATGCTAGTCTTCTCCAATTAACCAGACTCCCACAGGAACTGAAGTGCCCGTTGGATCTGAATGCTTGGCCAACAGGTGAAACTGGAAATGGGAGAGGCCAAAAGCTATAAGGTTAAGATGACCAGGGACATGGACACAAGAAAATGACAATTTAATCTCTAGACTCCGCAAAACTAAAAGCCTAATAACCGAGTGTACCCACTTGGACCAGGAAGAATTTTTTTGAGACTGTGCACCACTGAGATATTGTCCAAGTGAAAAAAGATCCTCCTATTATGTAACATGCCCTTTCATATCAAAACTGTCACGCAAATGGGAAATATTTCTAAAAATGTAATGTCCCTCCTCAGCTCCTTAAACCAGCTTTCTGGCCACCTTTCAGCAAACCAGCTGCCTAGGAGTAACGCAAATACTGAAAAGCTCAAGGTTGATGGCAGTGGTCCAAGGGGACTGCCTAAAAGAAACTCCATTGAACTGCCTCAAGAATCATAACTGAAGGTCATCCTTGACCCATCTGGTCAGCCTCACCAGGTGGTGCTTGGGCCTGTTTTCTTTCAACAAAGCAGATACAGACCACAGGAAAGTTCTTCCTGGAGAAACTGCCCTGCAGGCAAAGTTCAGCAACTTGCATAACTGCATGATGGCTCCAACTCGAACTTTGCTGGAACCCAGAAATCTCCAAAGTAACTGCCAGATTTGTTGAAGTTTGGGCAGAGGAAGCTTGAAGGAGTTAACAGTGGTTTCACCTTCTAAACTCAAGAAAGTTAGTACTCAACTTAGTCCTTTTGATTTGTTGCCGGCAAGGGTAATCCTAACTTGGAGCAAAGTTGCTTGAAAAGGGACATACATTAAAGTACCATCTTGACCCTTTCCCACTATCAGGAAGTCATCTAGGTAGTGTACTGCTGACTGGCAGGGTGCTCGTTCTTGCCAGCACCAAAGTACAGCTGTGCTAAATAGTTCAAATGTTGCACAAGTTACAGCACAACCTATTGGCATTGCAGTGTCAACAGTTATTTTGCCATTGAACTGCAAACCTAAATAAGGCCAATGTACTTGTCTCACAGGAAGAAGATGGAAAGCAGACTAAATATCCATTGTACAGAGCCAGGGGTCTGCATAGTCCATGATGAATGGCACTGCCTGGACCAAAGAAGAGTAGTGCACTTTGGTCAGCTTGGTGTCAATAAAATCATTATCTGAGGCCCCTGCTGGGTGGGTCAAGTGATGAATTATTCTGATCTCACCCTCCTGTTTCTTGGGAAACAGACCAATGGTGGAAAAGGGGCCTATTATCCTGCCAGCTAATAGTTCTTTCTCTATCAACCTAGCAGCAATGTGTTCATGTCCTTTGATGGATGACAAATTGTTCATAGGTTCATAGGTTGGTACTAGGCTATCGGCCCTAGGGCCTATACAAGCCTAGCCATTACAATTCTCTGGACATTTCTTCCCACAATATTTACTTCCCTAACTAACTTTAGAATAAAATGGGGCTATGGAGTGGATAGGAAAACCTTTGGAGAAGCCTATAAAAAGAGTGGCCGCTGCCCTGTTATCTGGGTAATCTGACAGTAGGTAGGATAGTCTGTCTGGACAAATGGGAGAATAAGCCCACTGTGGTGTGTTCAGGTCCCCTACCAAGGCCTCCCCTGTGTCCATGAAAATGTGGCTTGGACCAAAAGGAAGTGTTGTGTGCCCCACCAATCTCTACTTCTGCCTGAAAAGATGAGAAAGCAAACTTGTCCCTAGGAAACAAGCCCCAAGATGTGGAAGCAGGATGATCTTTCTTACACTCTGAACGCAAGTGGCTGCATTTGCAAATGGGCCAGATGCATTTGTCATGATTGAATTCCCAGAAAAACATTGTATCCTTTGGATTAACAGCCCCTCTTTCAATCCCTATAGCAGCATCCTTGTCCATCATGGCATTGAGCCATGTGCCAGAATGCCTTGCGTTCTACTTGAAGGAACTACTGAGAGCTTTCAGCTTCCTGAAATGCTGATTATAATTCAGCCCACCCAAACCCCCTTTCACATGGTCGGCTTCCCTTATGGCTACAAAGTAAGCTAATAAAAGCAATGCCTGGGTGCAGTCCTTCTCGATGATCACACCCATAAATACCACAAAACCCAGAGACCAAGTATCCCAGTTCCTGACTGGTTCCTGGCTGATGCCTTCTTACAAATGGCTGTTAATGCTGTCATCAAGTCCTTGTTAGCTGAGTTGTTGGCATTCAGTATATGTTTAATTCCCTCTTTATCCACTAGATCAAAGATATCTCCAAACTCTCCTTTTATAGTCTTGTCTTTGACCTTGGTCTTTGAACATGTGCTGTGACGTGAAAGCCAAGATAATTGGAATCTGTAAAGCTGAGTATAGCCATGGGAGCCAATAATTTGGGGATACAGTCTTCCAGATGAGGTGGGACCTCCTGGTCTGAGCACCTGGCCTCCTCAGTCCCCATATGCAAGCTGGGTAATGATAATTGTTCAACATCAGTACCTACTCACTCTTCAGAATTCAGAGTTGTAGAGGCAGCAGTTTCTTATTAAGGCTAAGATAAACAGCCTAACCATCCCTTCTTTTGGCAAAGAATTTGTAAAGCCATCTCCATAATCTTCAGCAGATCGACCCCTACCAATAATACTAAGCCCTGTAGACCCAACAGAGACATTACCTTGTGCTTCTGTTGATACTTTGGATGAGCAGGAAGGGGTGACCTTTTGGCTAGAGAAATTTCTGCTGGTCTTCTTCTGTGCCTTCTTAGCTGGGGCTGGTCCTTCAGCTGCAACCTCATCTGAATTCAGTGAAGGTCTCCTTTTGGATTTCTGACTCTGCTCAGCTGCTCTCACCATTTCTAAATCAATTAGCAAGCCTTGTGCTTCATGCAACAGATGCAGCTATCTCTCCTTAATGAACTGTACCATAGCTGAACCTGAAAAATAGAAAGGGTTAGGATAGGGAACAGAAAAAAAAAAAAAGACAGGAATAGGGGCGGGGGGGGGGGGGGGGATATGACAAACTAAAACCAAATGGAGTTCCAGGTAACATTAAAAAACAATGAATATTTAGATGCTGTGCTGCTGCAGAGTTCTAGAATGTATAGACCTCAGGATGTTTTCCCTGAAAAAGGCCATTGTGACTAAGACAGCAGAGCTGCTGCAGGGGTTCCGGAATGACATGTCATATTCTACACAAACAACTCTGCCAAAACCAAGGATGTGCACAATGTTCTTTAAATGAAAGAAAAAGGCAGCAATCCAGGGATGAGGTAATAATTATTTACTAACAGGTTACCTTAATGCCATGCCCAAAATCTTAATAAAATGACACCACCATTACAAACTTCATTATGATAATTATCGGTGGAACCAGATTCCAGACTACATAAGTACCCAACTTTAGTTGTTTATAAGAGTAATATTTGAAATCAGTCCATAGTTTGGGGCATTTGCCCTGCCAATTAGTGTAAAAAACATTCATTGTAAAAACATTTTCATCCCTCTGGACTGTAAAGACAGAACTGCGGTGGCAAATTGCAAAACAACTAAATATAATGCCAGTTCAGCACTCATTTTTCCCTACAGTATGTCATTTGCAAGTGCTGCAGTTATGAGTAAATTTATTTGACAAATGCATCATCATAACACTGAATCACCCACAGGACAGTAACTGAAAGGCAGTGGCGTAACTCGGTGGGGGGGGGGGGGGGTTCAGTTATATCAGAGCACTTCAAATCAAATAACGATTTTTAAATATTAAAGTAGTTCACTTGCAAAGTGAATAGAACAGCGTGTTTTGTGTCGGCATGCAGTCTCTTCTTCTTCTTTTGGCTTTTCCTGGTTAGGGGTCGCCACAGCGGATCACCTGTCTGCTCATGATTGGCAGTGGAGTTTTACAGTGTCCAGGTGCCAACCCGATGCCCAACTTTCCACAGAAGGCACACACATGCACACACTCACACCTAGGACCAATTTAGAGTGTCCAATCCACCTACAGCATGTCTTTGGGATGTGGGAGGAAACCCATGCAACCACAGGGAGGACATGCAGACTCCGCACAGAAGGCACCACAGCTGAGGATTGAACCGGAGAACCTCTTGCTGTGAGGCGGCAACGCTAACTGCTGCACCACCGCGGCCGCCCGTCAGTATGCATTCTCTGAAGATCAACAATTAAATGCTGAATCATGGAGACTTGAAACCTGTGTCAGGCGGTCCGCAGTTTACTTTTCTGAAAAAAAGGTTGTCACATTTATATGTGAACTTATTTTAAAAATGTTACTGAGCTCTATATAACATGTCACCACGAGAAGGGCTTGGCAATGAGCCGCTTCTCCAGTTCTGAATCTGGTTGCTGTAATATGTGAGTACTTAATTATCTACTAACAGCTTACCTTAATGCCATGCCCAAAAAACTTAATAAAATTACACCACCATTACAAACTTCATTATAAAATCATTGTGCCAAAAATACCATCGTACATATATGTATATAATACCATTTGACCTACACACAACCCCCATCCAGAACATAATACCAAAACGTTGACTGTATTCCACATAGTCAGGCTCCAACTTTACCCCATAATAATTCAACATTTTTACACAAAAAAGAGGCAGCAACATGTTAAATCAAACATGATAGCACCTGTACCCCACATTATTCTGGCACCCACACCCAAGAAGACTCTAATTAAACAAAATATATTTAAACTGCTTAACATACTGCACTAAGAATCCCCACTGAAATAAAGAAACAGACCATGTATGGAAAATGATAGGAATTCCATCAAACATACAGTATGCCCTGACACCATGCTTTGATTGAACCACCTTTGTACGACAGGTAAGGCATCATACAAAAGAAACTAAAATTCCTACATCCACCTGTGAAGGTAGAAATCCAGGCAATGCTCAGATTTGGAGACCACTGACTATCAATTCCTATTTCATTTTATTATGATATTAACTGTACTGTTAAAAGATATTTATTTATGTAAATTTATGTAAATGTTTTATTTTATATATATATATATATATATATATATATATATATATATATATATATATATATATATATACATATACAGTGTGCATGATCCAACCCCAAAGAACCTATAAGGACTATTGGTCTGTGACCTCAGACATTGCTTTATCATTATTATTTTTTTGTATTTTTATATATTTATTACTTATTATTTTTTTTCAACATGATTAGCTGCCAGTTTTCAAACAAATTCATAAGTGAACCTACAACCCCCCCACCCACACACACACACACACACACATGGCTCGCAATAAGTTCTGTTTTTTTTTTTTGTTAAACTTTAAAAATATTAAATCAAATAAATAAATTGAAATATGCAGTACTGCTACTGTACAGATGTCTAAACAGCTGCCATACAGCAGATAAAATCTTACCATGAACTGTGACCTCCCAAAATTGTAAACTTGCTGAAATTAATCCTTAAGTATGTATAAAGTACCACATGAATCCATTCGTTTTCATATGGTTTCATACATACCCTTATATTGATCATGAAAGTGGCTGTGTGCAGGCACTCTTGAAAGTGTTGCGGCAAGTTATGGACAGCACAGCTTTTATTATTCACTTTTAAAAAAATAAAGGGGTTTAATTATTTGCTTTATAAAGAGGTAGCTTTATGTAGACAAACTGTTGTTTTCTTTAAAAAATGTAAAGGGGATATAGGAAAGATTGAAAACGGGGAGACATAAAGAGAAAAACACAGAGCAAAAACATCAAAAGAGCAGTGCTGGAGGGGGTGGGAGACTAAGGGTACTATGCTTTTGTCATGAGACAGGCACTTTATTTTATCAATTTTTTTATACAAGAGGGTAATTTTGGGGAAGTGGGTAAGAGGGTGTAGAAGGGAGAAAAATGGGAGGAGATGGAATGATAAGCTGTTCAGCCAGAAGGAAACCACAGTCACCAGGACCTCAAACATTTCTACTGTCTGATGGTATTGCAGTGGAGGATCCTAATGTTTAAAGGGCAGGGGCTTGTGGTGGTGCAGTGGTTAGTGCTTCATGAGATAGTGAGTCTTTACCCTATTGAAGAGCTTCCTCAAATGGCTGAAGACATCTCTCTACTACATGTTCCACTATATTCTCAACCAAGTTCCATAGCTCACAGTCATTGAAAACTTAAGGGATGTCACATGGAGAGTACTGATAGGACAGATGCCACTGTCCTGACCATGTCCTGCCCGGATGGGCAGAAAGTGAACATTCTCTGACTTGGTTGGCATGCAGCAGGGCTACTACTAAGGATTATGGACCTGTAGAAAAATGAACTTGATGATGTTGTTTTCAGTTCAGGGTTGTGGTGTGCAGGTCTGAAACCCCACCCTCTTGGATTAGACATCACCCTTAAAAATTCCCGTTAGGACATTACTATTGGAATTCATATTACTAGCAGGTTTGGTTTACCTGAATTGCTTTGTAACATATTTTTGTTAAAGCAATGCTTTTACATTTCCTTTCCAAGGTGAAAAAATCCAGTTATGATATCATTATGTTTTAGGTTGCTTTTATCTAATTCCACTTATTTGATTAACTTTTCTTATTCTATAAATTGTAATCCTGGTGATGAATCCTTTGTTTAAACATACCATTTTAGTATTGCATCATTTCCATTTGCATGCCTTGTTTTTCATTACTACATGCTGTACGTCACTGTGACATTATATTAAGCACTGAGTGACATGAGGTAAAAAGGTGTGTCCAGCAGTATGCAGGATATCCATTAATTACACATCATGAGCATGCAGACGATCACATCGGACTCTTTTCCTTTTTTTAATCAAAGGGATTTTTGAGAATTACTAGGGCTGTTCACATATTCACAAAGACAGTTGAGGTATGCTGGCTCGAGCTGTCTTGCGGAGGTTGGTTAAAAGTGAGGAGGCGTACAGAAGAGTCGAGTGGAGGTGGGTTCTAGCAACGGTGGCTTTTGTGTTATTTGTCATAAATCTTTTGCTTCTATATAGAAATATATAATAAGATTTTTTTTTTAGATAATAGCGTTTACTAGGAATATATGCACTGAGATGCACGTGATTCAAGTATTCATTCACCACACAAGTGCTTGAAAAAGCTTTGCTTTTTAACACAACACAACTTTAACTGGTTGAATTTGGAACTGCAGTATGTGTATAAGAATAGTTGTTGTATCACCATACACATTTCTGTAGTCAGATCTTTCATTTATTTGTGATGAATGTAGACATGCTTTCATTGCTCTGCTTTTTTGGCTGATGAGTGGATCAAAAGTTTTAGTAAATAACTTTGGAAAGTTGTTTTAAGTATATGAATAAGGCAGCAGCAAGGATCAGTTCAGAGACTGGACAACTTTACCATCAAGAGAACCACATCTTCATTACAATTTATTATTCTCTGCCTGTATCTCTGCATTCTTGTTCGATGAGTGCTGCTGGCTGCACGTGGTTTTGTTTCAGTCAAGACAAACATGTTACACCAGGAAATAGTTAGGCTAGCAGCAAAGGGCAGCAGCAAGGATTGCAAAGTATCTAGAAAAGGTGAAATTCCATGTTTTATAATGAATCTGTGCACTGTGTGGAAAAGCATTCATTTATAACTATGAATCACAAACAGACAGGAGAAGGACTTATTTGCATACATGGTTTATATCATTTCTAATTGCCATTTCATTACTACTTCATTTGCATATGCTTATTCAAGGCCATCACAATTTGCTATAATTACCCTCAATAGTCATTTCTCCCAATCTGACCCAACATCTTTATCTCATCTGCCGTGACCTCATCTGAGCCTGCTGCTTTCCCTGCCTTTATTTTCCTTAGTGCTGTTCTTACTTCTTCTAGGGTGGGCTCCTCTTCTTCTCTCATCATAGGCTGTTTCTGGGAAAGTAAAGCTTCTGTGGAGATTTCTTCATTCAGAAACTGCTGGAAGTACTCCTTCCATCTGCTTTTGATGTCCTGTGGACTGGTTAGCAGGTTGGTGCTGGTATCCCTTTTGAAGGATGTTTGATTATCTCCTTTATATTTCAGCCTTTGCCTTGAACCTGATATAGTTTTTTTGTGCCATTCACTGAGTCCCTTTCCGGAAGCTGATGGGGCACCTCTGATACCTTATTCTTTGCGATCACAACTCCTTCTTCGCCTCGTTTTTTATTCGACCAGTATTCTGTCCTAGCCTAGCCCTTCTTTTCCATCTCACACTTTTCCATGCACTTCTTTATTTTGGTGACTTCCTGGACTTCTGCATTCCACCACTGACTTTCTTTATGTACCTTGTTTCAATACCTGGCTTGGATGCATATCTGTTCTATAGTTCTCATACGTGCTGTTTTGAGACAGTGCCATTCTTTTTCAGCTTCGCATATTTCCTCTTCTTCATGAAGTGCTAGACCCCTGAGTAATTCCTTGAACTGTTGTGCTTTCTCTCCAGTCAACTTCCAGGTCTTCGGCCTGGTCTCTGTTGACCTTACAGCCTTCTCTGACCACTGCTTGTAGTTGATTATGGTTAGCAGTGGTTTATGCTGTGGGCCAACTGTTTCACTGGGAATAACTTTTCAATTGCTAATTCTACTCCTGTGCCCTTTCTTTACTGGGAGAAAGCCTACCTGAGTTCCATTTTTACCAATTTTTGTATGTGATCTTGTGACTGTCTCTCTTTCAGATCCATTTGTTGGCTACCATAAAGCCATTTGGCAGAGAGAAGTCCTGAATGGCTTCGCCTCCTTTACTCCTGTTCCCCCACCTATGTGGACCCAGACAGTCCTTATATCCTGTTCTGTCTGTCCCAATATGTGCATTCAAGTCACCCATTATCAACACCAATTCATGTTGTCCTGCTTTATATACCTGGTCTTGTAGCTGCTATCTGAATGCACCTGTTTCTTCATTATCATGACCCTTCTGTGGGGCATAGGCTGAAATTATGAATACTGCATTATCATTAGGCTGGAGTCTAATTGCCATAAGTCTAGGTCCATCACTAATTCTAAAGACATCATTTACTGTCTGAATGCTTTCCCTCACCAAAATTCCCATACCATTTCCTCCTCCTGCATAGTAGACTCTGGATCCCAAGCCTAGTGACTTTGATGCACTACCCTTTCATCTTGTATTCCAGATCCAAAGTCTGTTCAGCCTCCTCCTTACCATCATGTAATTCACTTCTAATCCTTGTCCTGTCAGTAAACATGCACTGAGTGTGGCAATTCTTAGTTCATGTTTGGGAGGTTGATTGGTTTTTACAAACGGCTTTTGCTTAACAGTACTATCCCAGGTATTCCAAGCTGGGAACCTGGATTCTGGCCAGCCAGTAGCTTATTGAAGCAGGGCTGCTGGGCTTTATGGCAGGTGAACACTGGCCAGTGGGGGGAGGAGACACACTTCCCACCATTAGCATGGGTGCCTGGCAAAGGTTGGAGTAAGCTGCAAAAATTTTACTACATTAGTCAATATGATAGGATCACCTAAAGCTATATCTTTACACCACTGAGTGGCTATCCCTACCAAGATGCACTGTCTGTGATCTATGCTCTCCTACCTTGAGGCTACTGTGCACTACAGTACATATCTGAAGAGGTTAGTCTATGCAACTCATCCCCCTGTAAGGCACCATTTACAGTCTGTGCTGCTGGCCACAGCTCCATTTTTGGGTGAGTTTGAGATAGAAACACTCAGCATGTTTTTGGGAGGTCAGAGGAACCCCACAGTGACACAGGAAGAACATGCAAACTCCAGACAGGCATTGGTCACTGCTCAAGTTTGAAACTTGTACCTTTTGCTTGGGAGATGAAGATCTTAATCATTATGCCAACTGGTCCATTTTTTACTGTCTTCTTCTGCTGGAAGTTGACATTTTTATGTCATGGTCGCCTTCTAGTTCTGAAGAGATAGAAATCATAGGTTCATAGGTTCATACTAGGCTATCTGCCCTAAGGCATTTATAAGCCTAGCCAGAGTGTGTTTGGCTTTCGCCACCCATTTTAAATTAATTTTGCTATGCCCTTTTTCAAGGGTAGTATACTGTGCTTCTGTCTAACAGTGACACAGAAGTGATACCCGGGGTAAATCTTAGCAGATATGTATATAAAGGCACCTAGTCTAATTTGACTCCAATCCCTTGTTCCATTTTTCTTTTCTCTGTGGAAGGAAAACATACTTGTGACCATTCAAACAAAATGCAATCCATCTACTACTTTATACTTCTTTCTAAGTATTACAGACAATAGTTAGTGTAAAAGCCACTAAAATGCCTTGTTTAGAAATTATATCAGCAAGATTGTACAAGGTCGAATGAAATGTATGGGTATAAATTATGGTTGAGGTGGCTAGTATGTTTATAGAACATTCTTGATTTCTAGATTCATGGCTATGGGTTATTATAGTGAACATAATACAAAATGGGAAAGAATGAACCCTACGAACCACATCTTGCAGAACTTTTAACAAGTCATTTGAAGATATTGGAAGATACAAACAGAGTAAAAGGAAGAATGGTATCTATAGGTTATGATTTTATTACTGTTTGGCTTCTAAAAGGGTACCTCATTCCATGGACCTATGACAATACTAGAGCAACTGTCAAGAAAAATATCTAACAATTAAGCATGCAAGATTATTCACTGATTTCTGGTAACATTGCTTCTGCCTTTCATATAACAAACAAGAAGAAATTGTCACAGTTGTTGCATAAAAAATCTTCAAAGACTCAACACATGCCATTAGACATGTATTTAAGTAGGCACTGCTACATATATGAGCAGCACAACAAAAGTAAGAACAAGGGAGATAAAACTGGAGAAAGGTGTTAGATAAGGTTACATTTCAACCCTTGTATTATTCTGGATATCTAAGAGTTTTCTATTAGATTCACTGAACAAGGAAACAAGGATTCCTAAAAGAAAAATATGTTAAGATGTTTGGAGCTGCATGCTGATGTCCTATTTCTCCACTCAGCATCTTAGAGCACTATTAGAGAAAATATACACAAACAAAATAAAAATGGAATGAATATTTGTCTAAAAATAAAGAAAAAGCAATTCTACTTGCTTTGGATAAAATTGCAACACTGCACTGTGAATATTCTGAGGCTCACACACACACACCGTTATCTGAGAAACAATGTAAGGAACACATAAACAAGCAACAGGTAGGGCTATACATGTGACCTATATTATTAGGCAGACAGACCTGGCATCCATTAACTGACGGTGCGGCACAGACCATTACACAGAGTGAACAATCAACAGTTATTTATTAGATTTTTATACCTGGTGGACATCTGGCCCAAGGACAGTTTAATTTGGGTAAACTATACATTCAGAAGTTTAGTTAAAAGAATTATAAAACTGCATAATTCATTCCTCAAAATTAATTTTTACTTCCAATTAGAAATATATTTATTTATTTATTTAGTTATTTATTATTTATTACTATTTGCTGACCGTGAAAGTCCACTGGGTCAGGGACCCATTTTCAGTGGAGGCCCGGGGAGAAAAGCTCCACAATGTATTACAGCGCCAGACAATGTTTAACAACAACATTAAAAAAGTACTACATGTATAACAGCAGTAATACATATTACTATTTACAACTCAATAGGATTACAATAGTATGCACTGGGAAATCATTCCATAAGTTAAACTGTTACATCCACAGAAAAAGCAAGGAGTATGGTACAGTAGTTAGTTTGGTGACAGTATAGTGATTCTGTATAGTAGGTGTACATTAGTTTTTATGAAGAGAGGGTTTTATAGTGGGTGTTTGGTGAAATGTGCTTTTTAAGGGAGTTTGTTACTAAGGCAGCTGCAGGATGGATTTTTTAGGAAATGTGTTTTTAGGGTTACTTTGAAGGATTTAGGGTGGTCAATTTTGGTTATTTCAGATGGTAGGTTGTTCCATAGTCTGGTGATGGAATGGGAGAACAGGCATTGTCCAGCTCCTTTGATGGGTTTTGTTGCAGAAAGCATGAGATTAATGGATGATCTTAGTGTTCTTGTAGGGGTGTAAGTTTGTAAGATTGAACTGAGGGCAGCGCACTCATTAGGTTTATAGATCGGTTTTATGTTATATGTTAATGCAGTATAATTACATTTGTTTGTTTGTTCGTTTGTGTCTTTCGGCTTTTCCCGGTTAGGGGTCACCACAGCGGAACTCCAGTCCGCTAATGATTGGCAGTTGATTTTTACGTACCGGCTTGCCAGGCCTGACGCACAACCTTCAACAAAGGTACGCCCATTCACGCATGTACTAGATACATTTATTTTAGGTGGATGACTTTTTGATATATAAAAGAATGACAGAAAAATGTGTTGCAACAATCCATGATGATATATAACAATGTTTCTTATACTCAGTACAGATGGTATAAATTAAATATTGTGTATAACATCTATGCAGGTTAATGATGGCAATGTCCACTATTTTATCTATGTAAAAGAAGAAAATCACAGACTCTGTAATTGAATGCTATAGTGACACAGAAATAACATTTTGTAACCTATATATGTTAAATATTTCTACAAAATCTGTTAGCTACAATTAAGAAATGCATACATTTATTATTTGAATCAAGTGATATGAGTATGACCTTTGCTTGTTTTAAGTTTAAGCTATATTTTAAGAGAAAAGGTTTCTATATACACTCCATAAAACTTAATACATGCATATGTAGTGAATAAAGGTCTAGTATAAGTACCATAAACAAAACGAGGAGTCCACATACCTCAAGGACAACTTTTGCTCAGATTACACTAACTCTCATTCCTCTGGACTACTAATTCAATCTTTCTTTTCTACTAAGTGTTGAAATGACAAAATCTTAAAACACCTCTAAACTTCTCTCACTTATAAAGTGAAGAAGAATGAATAAGGGTTTTGCCTGTATCTTTGTGATGTTTACTTTAATACCTGAGGAATAACATCAGGCTCCATAGTGAGGGTCAAAGTATTCATTCATTCATTTACTGCAAGGTTATATATTGAAATGAGATAGCCAAGAAGGTGCATGCTTTCACATCAGTCCTTCTAAGATATTGCTCTGGTCATGGTTTGGACCTAAGTGTGATTAACACATTGGGTGCTTGACAGAGCTGGCAGGGAAGAATATGTATGCCCATTCAAGGGGGAGGTGTGTGCCAACAGGGGGATCTTTCAGTCATGGTGGAGGTAGTGACTCTGCAAATAATGCAGGCATTGATGCCCTTTCTGTAAATGGCCTCACAGGGTGTACTTTATTGCTCACCCAACCTTTCAGTCAACTTCAACATACTGAGGAAAGGCTGGGGCTTTGAAAAAGACCTGGTGCATGTTCAACATATGAGATATTGCCAGTTTCATGTTCTGCCCCAATGTCTTCTACCCACTTATCAATGATGGCCTTAGCTGGAGGGAAATACTAAAATTGCCATGAATTTTCCATTCCCCTTTTCTCCCATTAGGTAGTGCCAGAGAGAGTCTTAAGAAGAAACACTAAACAGCAGATGGACAGCTGAGGTGCATCCATGAAACACTAAATAAATACACACAAACATAAATAAAGAAAGCTTGCTATATGTCTCTGCTCATCTATCCACAGTTTTGGTTATGGTCATCCATTCGTCTTTGTGATAGGCTCTGGTCATTCATTCATCTTTGTGATTGTCTACGGCCATCCATTCATTTCTTTTCTTGGGTCCAGTCACTTGCCACTCTGCAGCATGGTTCTGTCTTACATCCATATTTACATTTCTCTGTCTGTCTGTAGTCTGTGGTAATCTATTTCTGTCAAAAGCAACTTATCTTGTGGTAGTTGGGCTCTTTTTATTACATCTGCATAATGCCTGCTGACTTTATCTCCTGCATCAGTGTCACAGTATGTTACTAATCCTGCTGCTGTAATAACATGGCCTGTTTTCCACTTGTACCATTTATGTTATGTTATGTTTATATACTAGCACATGGCACTTTGTAGAAAAAAAAAACCCTTGTCTCTTTTTATTCACGTGCAAATTGTATGCTCTTTGCTGTTGCCTAAATACCAATTTTCAGTAGGTTCTGTGATTGTGTACACTACATTTTGATCCATCTGTTTGAGCTGTAATGCTTCATGTTTAGAGTTACTAGCTTTAAGTGGATTCTTAAATATCTGAATAAAACTTCCTTCCTAGACACTTGTTTACTTGTTCTTCTTTTTTTTTTTTTAATTTTCCAGAGTAATCTCTGGGCCATTGCCAACTGATAATCTACCCAGGAAGCTCGTAACTTGTGAAAATTAGAACTTTGCAGCATTCATGGAAAATAGGCTTTGGCCATTTACAGAGGGTGTCTGTGGCAAACATAAGTCCATAAATGCTGCAGAGAATCAATGTGGATACTGACATGAATTTAAAAGTCATTCCTGAATTTTTGAACATTTTCTTTCCAGTATAATGTTTTGATAGGTCTTTAGCTTATTTAATGATTCCAAGCCACAGCACCAAGCTATATATTGAAAGTTCACCATCAAAACGTGGCCACCATTTCTTTTTTATGTGTATTGATTGAGTGGAAGGTCCCAGGCTAAAACAGAACATCTCCAACATAAAACAAATGATAGACAATGTAAGCTTAATATAAATGCATGCTGCATATATGAACATTCTCTGGATAACATTGATTAACACATGTCCATTGTAACATGTTACATTTATTGATTAGACAACTAGCTGTGTTTATGCATTTGCTTGTTTTTGCACACCACCCCTGCTGGATGCAAATGTAAAGGCAGACATTCAATCTAAAATATTTTACATACTAATGCGTCACATTTAGTGATCTATTACATACAATGGTTTATAGCACCTGCACAGGGAAGCACAAAGCACCTCCTCTCTTGCTGTTGTCAGTTGAGATGCTAGTTGTCCTAAATACAGTTTCTTTTTCAAATAGCCATATGCAAACAAATATGTACAGACAGGCATATTTGTATGTACATATCAAAACACACTTGCAGTCACAAGCAATCTCAAACTACAGTCCAATATGTGAAGTTTAATATATAAAATATAATCATGTGGTCCTGTCTGAAGACCACCTTGCAATGTAAACAGTATATAGTATCTCTTGCATTTTTGTTTACTAGACATAGGTTCATAGAGTCATAGGTTCATAGATTAGTGCTAGGCTAACTGCCCTTGAGAGCCATTTTAAGCCTAGTAACTAGCTATAATCTCTGTTATGTCTACAGATATAAGATTTCAAACACACACACACACACACACGCACACACACACACACACACACACACACACACACACACACACACATACACACACACACACTCAGCACAGCTTCAGATAGTTATGTTATCTGGGGATTAGTAAAACTGCATACCCCTCATTGTACATGATGGATGAGACTTTGAATGAGCTTTGGGCCAGAGGCCTACTACAGAGACTAACCCAGAAGGGCAGTTTACATGATAATGCTTGTAGAGACACAATTTGTGCTAAGTTGCACTCTTCTGCCCCCCCCCCCACACACACTTATTGTTATACTGAATGCTACATTTCAGTTAATTTGATGTCAACAGGCAAGGCAAACATATGGTTTGTGCAGTGTGAGACGTTTTATTAACCTTTTTAATGTTTATGCTTTACTTAAAGCAGCAGACATTTTCTTCTGAAAATAATGTACAGAAATGCAGACATTATCATGATGAAATAGCCAAAAACATATTAAATATTTTCTAAAACTCATTCATTTTTTTAGTTTGCTGGATGGCCATCCATTGAGAAATGAAACATGGATAAAACTTGGACAGAAAAAAAATGGTACCTCTGCAGTGAAAAATCAGACTTAATACAGTCATGCAAAATGCAGACAAAGCAGAGGGCTTTGTGGTGAGCTCTCATCTGATGGACATATCAGAGTTGTCATCTCTGAATGATAATCTCCTTCTGAGGGACTTATAACAGAGGCTGCCATGTTAAGCTCAGTACAAGGTAACAGTGACATTTAAGGAAATTAGGGGTGTCTATTGAATCAGGGCACTCACCAGTACATTGACTGCCATAGCTACATGTAGCAATTAACAGAAGGACGGTAAAGAACAATCAAAAGAAAATGTAAGACTGAAACAAGGAGTGATCAAAACAACAGAACACGTTTGATGAATGAAGAAGAAACAAAGAAAAAGAATATATTAAAAAAAAAAAGTCTGGACTCTCAGGATTACAAAACAGGAGCTGAGAAAGAATGAATCTGCAGTACTTGAAATGGTAATACAAAAAGAGTGCATGAAAAAAAACTGCAGCATATGTTGTACGATGTTCATGGTTGCTGGAGTGTGCCTTCCCTTTCTCTGCAATTAGACATTTTTTGTTTTTCTATCCAGCTTGCTAATTTTTCAATAGTTTAAAAACCCCTGGGAGTTCCATCTTATTACAGCTTCTTGCTGTTGTTCCTGCAGACCTCTTGCCCCTGTGATATTGATGTATCCAGTACTGCAGATTTTACCAAGTATTTTGTCTTAGTTAATTTACAATGGTCAAGCTGTGATAGTAAGTAACTTAGCAATCGTTCTGAATCAATCTACAAAAACCAAGCTGTGATATTAAGTAATTTCCCTTATTCAGCAAGCACTAATGGCTGCAGTTACAATGTAACAAATACCTCAGGGCAAATTGATTGGGTTATTCTGGAAGAAAACAGCTTGGGATTTTACTGATTGTAGGACTGATACTGAAGCACAGAAATGCTAATTGTGTATGAGGAATGGTAGGCCAATGTAATATGCTTGTTGAAAGTGTCAAACAAAGCACATAGTTATAAACAAATAGTTTCAACTGGGATTTGAACCTTGTCCTGCCAGAAGACTGCACCAGTTATAGTACCAGTTCACCGTGTACATATCATACTCCGGTGTGGTCCAAATAAAGCATTTAGCAAATGCAAAAAACAGGTCTGGTCACTGTTTAGATATGTGCATGTGTATCTCCTATATTTTCTGTCTTACCCATTTATATTTCAACCAATTATTGTAGCCACTGCTATCCTGTATTAGGTCTTGCCCCTCTCCTCTGCCAACCACCTTTCACATGAAAGGCAGCATCTCGGCATTTCCCTTTATACAGCTAGCATTCAGACCATTGTTTTCTTATTTTAGTAGCACAATAATAACTGAAGGATTAGGATTATATTTGCTCTAAATGGTCTAGTGGAACAAACAGTTTAAAAATGAAACATTTAACACGATTCTGCAAGCATGCAACTATAACTAGACCTAACATACAGATATAAAATTGTACATGGCTACAACATTATATCCCCTCCATCCTCTGAGATCCTGCTGATTCAGTGATCCTTATGGACTGCATCATAGTCACGAGACAGCACGCACAGAAAGCAAGTGAACAATGAACTTATTAAGCCAGTAATCTACAGGGAGCACATAACTTCAAAAACAATCGTTAAAGAAAAATCAGAACTAAGGAAACTGTAAGACTGCATCTCTAATATGCAGAGACAAATAAAAACTCTACTACAGAAAGGCCTTTGCAAAGTCAGCTTCTATAATTTGTTTAAGGCAACAGTGCAGTGACATTTACAAAATGTGAGGTACTTTACCTTTTGCAAAATGTTCTAAATGTTACCTAGCTGAGACTGAAAGCAACAGATTCTAGTTTCAGTGATAGATATTAAGAATTCTACCCAGTGTTCATGTTTTTTTTTCCACTGAGAAAGGAAATGTGCTGTACCGCCACAATAAGCAAATAAATAATGCGGGTCAATAGGAAGGGTTACAAAGACAGAAACAAACAGATGTAGGAATGCATAATACAAGCTAATTTTTGTGGATTTCACAATCACCATTTGACCAATTATTTTAGAAGCAGGTTGCAGGTCTAATAATATATTTTCATTGCAATGTTGTTGTCAGTTCTTAGCAATCTGATTTCAAAATATTATACTGAGAGATGCTACTGGTACAAATCCAACTCCTATTAAAAGGGTATTTGCAAGAAGCAGAAATGGTTTTCTATGAGTACATAATAGCTTTGAGATCTGAGCTTACATTTCAAAATGATGGATCCTCTATGATCAAGTGAACAGGTATATAAATACAAATGTTTCCCAATGTTCCCTGTCAGTGATACACAAAAGACAGTAGAATTATAGACAGTTCTATGACTGATTAATTTAAAATTTGAAAACCCTGACAACTGAAATTATGGAAGGGTTTTGCAGCTTACATGGGTGATTGACTATGAACCACTATTCCTTGAGAAAATTAATTTCACTACAAAGAAGAACATTTTTTCTGACTTGAAGATACAGTTCTCAGATGAAAGTTAGAGTGTTTCAGAACATGTTTTTCACTCTTTGAAATGAAACATATGAATATTTATGTATGCTAACAGAAGAAGGACTATGCGCATTGCCTTTCTCACCCTGTCTTGCACACAGCTAATTTACCCCTCTAATCATTAATTGATTTATCTCCAGCAGTTGCTACTGATGATGTATTATGGGGTCTTGCTACTTGTTTCATGAACTATTCCTTTAAGCCAGTCATAAATCATCTATCTTCAATCTGCTCTCTCGCTTTTTTTTTGTTCATAGTACTCAGCTCACTCATCTGTCACCTAAATAAGAAAATCCAGATATCATATCATGTACCACAACAGACCTTACCATATTATGTATACTATCCCTTCTGAGTAGTGTCCAGTTTGTGGCAACTTAATTCATTCAAATGAAATGTCAGATAGTACTTTATAGGTTGCGATGAATCAACATATCTGGAAAGAAAACAAAAACAATAAATATGGAAAGGACATGGTGATAAGCATAGCAGATGACTTAAATGTAAGCAGGTAATGTATGAAAAGTGGTAAGGAAAGAAGATGATATAATGTGAGACATGAAAGAGGCATCACAAGAAGAAAATAAAAAAAAAAGTTCTTTCTTGAAACAATCACTTTTTAAAGTGCCCACTACAGAATTATGTGAATAAAAGATGGAAGCACATCAGAGAAGTTAAAAATAAAGTTGCGTAAAGAATGACAAGAGGCATGCAATATATATACTCAAATGCCTCTAGGGGACCTACTCAGCCTAAGAGGGGTGCATCTTTCAAAACTATATAAGAGTAACACAAAACAACACGATTTTAAAGGACACAACAGTTGACTCAGGATAAATGTGAAAAAAAAATCATGAGAAGGTGGCCAAAGATGGAAGCTGTAATCCTGTGAATGTCCGATTCACAGGATTACAACGTAAGAGTCTAAACCGGAAACTGCGCTCACTGGAAACAGTCCTCACCCTGGAAGATGCTGACATTTGTGCAGTCACTGAACCCTGATTTAAAGCTGCATAGAACACCCCAGCTATACCCAGGTTACATTTCCTTCCACATGTTCAGACCATAAACTGAAGGCATAAGAACTAAAGGAGGTAGTTTATCAATATTCATTAAACATAAATACACCTCTCAATTGGTTAAACAGCACGATTCCCTTGAATTACTTCAGGTGCAATTGACTGTACATAAGACCCCTCTTCATGTCATTGCAGCTATAGGACCCCCACCATGAATCAGGACATCCACTCAGCCTACTTGAACCTGCTTGAGTCAATCAAGATACAACCAAACATCCTGGTTTTAGGTGACTTTAATTACCTGTCCATTGACTGGGTAAATTATACATGTTGTAACTCATTTGCCCAAAGGTTCCTGGACTTCAATAACTCTAATACCCTGGACCAGCTGGTTGACACACCCACAAGTGGCTCAAAAATCATAGACCTGGTGCTCACCAACATGGAAGACCGCTGCACCACCCCAGTGTGTGGCCATCCCTGGTGATATCTGACCACAATTCAGTCTAGCTAGAAGTAACTATAACACAAGACCCCTCTTAGCAACAACTAGACTAAAAGACTTCTTCAATGCCAATTATAACATTTACATAATGACATAAATAGCTTCATAGCCCCTCCCCCCACTGATGGAAAAACACCTATGCTGAGCTATACACCAATGCTTTATACAAGCACCTGTGCAATTGTATTGACTCTGCTGTACTTTATAGAACCAAAGCAAGGTATTCAAGGAAAAACAAACCTGCCTGGTGATCAACTACTAGTAATAGGCTATACAATAGGAAAAATAAATTGCTGTCTAAAAGCAGGAAGGAATGGCCTTAAAACTGGAAACACTCCGTCTTCAACTTAAACAAGGAAATAAGACTCCTAGTGAAGTCCTCCAAAGATAACTACAAATCCAAATTAGCTTCCCTAACTAAGGATAACCACAAGGCATTCTTTAGTTACATCTGTAACCTCAAAGGTAACTCCCAGCTTCTTTGCTGAACTCGTAGTTAATGGTACTACATATATACAACCTGTGGATATAGCAAGCCGGGTGACTGACAGGTTCAGTGAAAACTTCACTCCCTTGTCCCCACCACATATACCCAAAGCATTCCAAACACCTATCCCACCATATAGTATTTCTGAGGAACAGGTCTTAAATGCCCTCTCCAATGCCAAAAACAGCCTCTATGGCACCAGACAACATCCTGGGCTGTGTTCTACATGAGTTAAAACAGGAATTAGCATCACCATTGAGCACGCTTTTCAATCACAGCCTAAGCACTGTTTTTTTACCAGTGGAATGGAAAACAGCTACCGTCATCCCTTTGCACAAAGGAGGTGCATCCACAGACCACAAGAACTATAGACCCATTAGCCTGACTAGCCTTATCTGCAAGGCCATGGAATGAATCATCATAGACCTTATTAACAAAGATATAAGAAATCTCCAAATGCTTGACCCCACCCAGTTTGGCTTTGTCAAAGGGTGATCATGCCTGTTAAACTTGACGGACTTCTTCAAGACAGTCAACAAAGCCCTAGATGAGGACAAATCTGTGCATACAGCCTACCTAGAATTGGCTAAGGCCTTTGACACAATGCCCCACTCAGGCATCACTGATAAACTCACCCAGCTGGGTATCAAACTATATGTTGTCAGGTGGATTGCAAACTGGCTCACTTATAGAATTCATACGGTCAAAATAGGGGATTCCACCTCCTCCAGCAGACCCATAACCAGTGCTGTTCCACAGGGATTGGTTCCGGGACCCCTACTGTTCAGAATCCACTTCTCTGAAGTGCAGGCTAAAACTAAAGGACTGTAGCTGACAAAGTTTGCTGATGACAGTAAATTGGAAGCAATCATTGAAACCCCTAATGATGTCAACATCCTGCAAGAAGGTCATACACAGACTAATGACCAAAGTCATGGTCTTTAACTTAATGCAAAAATATGCATTATCATCCCCTTCAGCAAGGGTGATATTCCTGCAAATTACTACATCAATAGCAATACCCTAACCACACAGTCAGTAGTGAGACATCTGGGCACACAACTTCAATCACCATGTTTCCACAGTGGTAAGAAGGGCATTATACATTGCTGATCTCATGAGTAAGGGCATTTCCTCCAGAGAAAAAGAGGTCATAACCCCTCTGTACTCTTCCCTCTTCAGGCCATTAATAGAAGTGCTCCTTTCCAAACCTCTGCAGCAATTGGAAAGACCACAAATGTTCCTTATGAAGACAATTCAGGGTCTTCAAGACCTGTCTTATGGGGACAGACTAAAATCATTGTCATTTTACTCTGTGTCATACAGACTGCTCAGAGGGAACATGTGCCTTGAATATAGAGCAATCTCTGACCCAACAGAAATGCTGCACATTCGCAAGTCAAATGGCACATGGGTCACTTGCTCAAAGGACCTTAACCTGGTATGTGACATCAACAGAACTTGCTGGAGAGACAGATTTGTCTCATAGAGGTTGCTCCACCTTTGGAACAAGCTTCTTGTTCATGTTAAAAAAGCCCCTCATTGTCCCTATTTAAGTGCAATTTGGATGATTGGATGGGAAACCCGGAAATTCACCCTGTGGGGTTCCACCTGTGTCCTTGTTGCACAGGGGCTATACGTGCTGATTTTAGTGTCTGCTTGAACCAGTCACCCTTGGGGGCACAGGTTGAACTTGCCTAGGCTTGTAAGGGCCCCAGCTTCATTAGCCTAGTAACCTCCTATGATCCTATGATCCTATAATTTACTGAATAAGCAAATATTCAAATGCATAGAGAGAGAGCGAAAGCAATAAGTAGGCAAGCTGATCCAGCTGCTTCCTATTGACCACCAAAGTCCATTCCCTGTGTTTCCCTTTTTCCCATTCTTCATTCAGCACACGTATACCCAGCCCTTGGAGATATTTCTTACTCTCTTTCCTTTTCTTTCCTTTCCTGTTTTAATAACTTTGGAAAGAACGTTAATGCCTAAAATGATCTTTTGGCCAGCCCACTTATGCAGTTAACAAATAAGTAAATAATAAAATAAAATAATATAAAATAAAATAACATAAGGATTTCCATCACAGTTTGCATGACAGAAGTAAACTTTACTCAGCAGATAGCTTCAGGTCCTGTTTCCAAAGTTCAAGCTATAGGAGGTATTCAGAAACTTTCACAATGCCAGCATGCAGACCTAAATGTCAAACATGTTGTAGTATGACCTGGCCCTGATGTTGCATTGTGGGTAAACATTTGAAATACTGGAATGCACTTTAGTAAGTCTCATAATGCTAAGACTGAATGACTGAGAAATCAAACTTGTAATTACTTAGGCTGAGATGATAAATTTATCAGAATATCCCATTGTCTTCACAGTATGGTGATCATGGAGTTAGTATATATAAGTTTGGGGGTGTAGGAGTGGACTTAATCTCCACAATCAGAGGGGGTGTATGGAGGGATGCCCCCATGCAAAAAAAGCTGTTTAATGGAGAAGAGCAATGTTAAATATCTTTTTTTCTCCTGTACTTTTGCTATTTTTTTGCTCTGCATGTTAGCAGTCAGCATTACAAGTGCCAAAATGTCAACAGGAAGACCTGCATGTATATGTAATTGGACCAGCACCTTTCACTCCAAGAAAAAGGCTGTATAGTAAATTAGAGCAGCTGTTTTACAAGCAGCAATTATGGTGCTGGACAGTAGCTGTGTCCAGAGTGAGAAAAGCAGTAAATTGACATGTCTGACACCGTATGCATTCACGTGTGCAGCAGAGTGCCTTATAACGGTAACCCAGGCCCTGTAAGCAGAACACAGATGACCACCACCACAAAGAGTCAACTAATTTCATTATATACATCGGGAGAAAAGGGGGAGATAGTAAAAGCATAAAATGGAGAACAGCAAGCAGAAGAATAAATGTGCAAGGGTAACTGTAAGAAAAGGGAGACTGGATGAGAGGAAGTGCATTTTTATGGGGGTGCTAGGCACCTATTTTATATTTTATTAGAAGTTGAGTAGCTAGGGAAGGTATCAGAGCTTTTGTTTTGCATAGAGGAAATAGGTAAGGTAGCAGGAGCATACAATTATAAACCAATAGAAATTGCAGATATACACAGACAGGGGTGGTATGGACACAAAAGTGTGTAGTTGAAAACTACAGCTGTACAAAGGGAGGACAAATGGTGATAGGAGGGTTTGGACTACAGTAAATGTATGGGCAATGACACTTAAGAAAGTGGAATACCAGAACGCTAGACCACCAGAATGGAAAATGAGATGTCTGGCTCCTAATCTAAAAGAGTTCTTACCTAGATATAAGTCACTATCATAATTAACATCAATAGGCTGCCTATGATTGCCCAGTTGTCAGCTCTATCTGCCACATCAGGAAGTACTCCATGATCCTGATGCAAGATTGCAACTTCAGCATAACCAGCTGCAAGACCTGATGTATACACTTGCTTTACTAATTTATTAACTGGGTAAATTCACTAGGCACAATCCTCTCTCCAGGGGTCACCTAGATGCACTAGTTGATAGACGGGCATTCTCAGTGTGATAGAATAGGCAAATTGAGACTGAAGAATCAAACTCTGGATGAAGGATGAAGCTTGCTAGCAGCCCATAGCCTTCATCCTGTGCACTAAATGGCCTGACTTCAGGATGGTTATAAGCCCTTTACTGTTTATACTATTTTTGCTTTGTTCCTGGGTATGCAAAACATTCTATGATTGCATTTATTTTGATGAAGTGGTCTATACTAGTATTAAATAATTTCTGCAATTGCATCAGACTGAATATGAAAAACAAAACAATATGGGAACTGTGCATGATGTCCACATTGGCAAATTTATTTCTGATTGGTTTCTCTGCCTTTCTCTATATCTTTTTATTTTTTTGTAAATGACATTAAAAACAGACAGGATGCAACACTATTTTATGTTTGTGGAAGTGAAACCCAGTATTTAATGAAAAGTATTAGGACATCTACATGCATCTGTAGATCTTTTTACAAACATATTTAAACACTAAACTTGGCAAGACAAGTCAGATACATGAAATCTTACTAAATTTGTAAATGACCACTTAAAAAAGAAGGCTACTATTAGAAAACATCCCAACTTTTGAAAAATACCTTAAATATTGCTTTAGCTGTGGAACTGGCAAATAAAACTGTTCATGCTTAACATTTTAGCTGTTGTAGTATGACATAACAGCTTAAACGTGAATGGTCCCAGGCATATAATTTACAAGTAATTCAGCATGCTGTAGGGTATCAAGTCAGCAACATGCTACCTCTGAGTGTGTGGTTACGCAGTTATGCAAGAAATGTGAGAACATAGCTATAGACATCAATAACTAACTAACTAAATAAATAAATAAATATAAAACAAAAAGGCAAGCTCTTCTATAGAAGTCTGTATTTTGTTTATTTAAAACTAACTGAAAGTTAAAATTTTTATAGAGGATGTCTTGGACATTCTGAAATTGAACCTATCAGGTAAATTTAGTATTGATTAAAGATGCTTATTAAGGAACTTACAAACTACATCTATTCCAGTTTTATTCAGAGCCATTTCCTAAACCTGCTATCTGATTTGTGCTTACAATTAATCTCAATATCTAAGTTATTGAGGTTAGTGCATTACTTTTGCTGTTGCTGCTGTCATTATGAAGTTTGGATCAGTTATTACATTTGTCAAATTGTTTGCTGTGCTTGGGCCTTTTATTCCAAGTTTTAAAACTCTTTGTGTTCTTTTATGTTGAGTGACTAATATGAAAAAATTCTCAAATAACAAAGGAACAATACTAGGCAGGGTGACCACAGGGACCATTAGAGGCAGTCATCACAGAGACCATTAGAGTCAGTGATCAGAGGGACCATTACAGGCATAGCCCTATGTAACTTAAAGAAGATACACTTAAAAGTTCTTGTCACCATGTATGAGTAGTTAAATAGTGTCCATCTCCAAATCAATTAAAGTCTTATATAATGGCCCTTGTGTAAATGTATATCTATCCATCCAATGTGCAGCATTAGTCTTTTAGGCATGCAAAAGCAAATTTTTCTATAGTCTCGGAATACATTGATTTAGATATGGTTCACTCCAGTGAGTGAAGTTTGTATGTTGATTTAAATTTAAGACACTAGTAACTATGTTTGAAGCGTGAGTTTCTTCCAGGTGCTCTGGTTTCCTCCCACATCCCAAAGACATGCTGTAGGTGGATTGGACACTCTAAATTGGCCCTAGGTGTGAGTGTGTGCATGTGTGTGCCTCCTGTGGAAGGTTGGGCACTGGGCTGGCAACTCGACACTGTAAAACTCCACTGCCAATCATGAGCGGACAGGTGATCCGCTGTGGCGACCCCTAACCGGGAAAAGCCAAAAGAAGAAGAAGAAGATGAAGTAACTATGTTTGAAGAGCCAGCAGCTATGTGAAAAAGTAATAGGTCAAATCTGACCTGGCCTTTTCATGGCACAAAACACAAGACCCAAGTTACCATGGAGCAGCCATTAAGGCTACTAAGTATAAGGGAGTTGTGTTAATCTTTCAGGACAGTTGTTGAGATTTAACATCAGACCCTTTTATAGGAGCCTATTAGATACTTGTCGGTTGACTTATAAAAGATACAGAGTGATGAGTCACTATTTTCCTGTCTATAAAAGAAGTACTGAAGCAACAGAGAGTACCATTACTGGTATTTTTTCGTATAGTAACTGGTGTCATTTTAACAGGGTTTCATACTTGATATTTCACATCATCACTGCATCAATCAATACGATTTGCAGTTGTGTCGATTGTAGCACAGAATAGTTTATATATATGGTCATTTGCCAGTGTAGCTCTTTTTATGTGGGAGAGACATCTCTTAAGTAGAAGCAAAGAACATCTGTCTACTTGAGTGATATAAGATGTCAGAGGGAGCGAAGTGTCCTTCATAACCATCTTATGAAACACATTGGCGATGTGTTTACGTTTATAAGTATCAATACATTTACTAGTAATATACTCCTCATTAAGTCTCAGAAACATAAAACAAGTTGATTGTTTGGAGCAAAAATGGATTATTAATATAGGGGTGGTGACATGCCTCGGATTAAAAGAAATGAATAATACTGTTTAGAGAATATTAAAGGTTTGTAATAGTAATAATTATAATCAGTGGCCACATGATGGCAATGATGTACAGTTTGTTATTAATTTTCTTGATTATACCATAAAGTTAATTATGCATTTAACACTATGTATAAATATAATATAATGTAATATAATATAATATAATATGATAAAATATAATATGATATAATATAATATAATCTGACAGACAGGGAAGTATATTTTATAATGTTATTTAATTTGTACATCATAATGAAATCATTAGTGCATTAAAGCAACTCAGTGTAGTACGGTATGTCCGGTTTAGGTAATGACCAGAAAATTACATTATATTACCCTAATATAAATAGTAACAACTGAGTTAGACAAGTTATAGCATTAAAAAAGCTCATTTAGAGGGGAAACCATGGTTTCCAGTGCATACTGCCTGCCAGATGATGATAATATCAGTTATTTCTAGATGGATGGATCCTCAATAAAATGATTAAAATAAGACATGCGCTGGTCGGGTTTCTTTGGAAGCAATATATATATCTATCTATATATATATATATATATATATATATATATATATATATATATATATAATGGAACCCTTAGGGGGGAAAAGAATAAAAAAACAAGGAAATGGATAAAGGGATTGGAAAGCTCATTTCTAAGCTTATGACCTTGTTATTCAAACTTCTTTCCCAAACTTACAGCAAAGAATACTTCATGTATCATGCACAAGAGCTTCAGACATATTACAGACATGTTGGTGTGTGTATTGTATGTTTGCAAACACACACACACACACACACACACACACACACACACACACACACACACACACACACACACACACACACACACACACACACATACCCACAACGTAGATAGATAGATAGATAGATAGATAGATAAATAGATAGATAGATAGATAGATAAATAGCTATCTATCTATATATATATATATATATATATATATATATATATATATATATATATATATATATATATATATATGGATATGGCTAATTTAGAAATTATCTAAACATAAAAAAGTCAACCTAAAATAGTCAACAAAATAATATTATCTCCAATATTTCCTACCCAAAATCGCTAACCATACAAACAAAAACAATATTTTTGCAGTGGAGGGCTTGCCCTCTGCACTCTCAAACTCTGAGACTGCAAAATGCCAGGGAAAGGGCATATTCCCCATCCCCAACATTATATCAGTCTCACACAAATACACCATCAAAACTCCAAACACTCCAAATGAAAAAAATATATTTTTTTTCTTTGCATACTCTTAAGACTTTGTTTCAGAGCATACAATAGTTGTTGTTGTCTTTCGGCTTTTGCATACAATTAATGGAGTCAATATTTTTTGTTGACTGTTTTTGGTCCACTTGTTTCATGATGTAGATATTTTATGATCAGTGGGTTTAAAAATACTATTTTAAAGAAAAAGATGTGACTGCTGACTGTCGGGTGTAAGTCAGAGAGGACCTTCCCAGAGACATGAGGAACACCACTTTGTAGATTTGGTTCGGGACATGGCTCCTCAAGAAAGTGGTGACATAGTGTCACTGATGACTAAGTGAGGCAGGGCAAGCAGTCTGTATAATGTGATGGTTAACCTTTATGTAAGTGGCAGCGGTAAGTGAGGAAGCTGAAGCAGAATAGTCGAGTCAAACATCAGTATCATTCCACTTCTGCACAGAGAGGTTCTGGTATCATTTCATTACAAAGGTTGCTTCAACTAATCTCTTGGGTAATACACAGTAAAGAAGAAATAATTGTACCTTCCCCATGCTGAAAATATTTAATTAATCTTTTGAGATATACGTTTGCATTAGCGTATCAATGAGAGAGTGAATGAAGAAAGCTGTCTCTGATATGAATAGTGAGTAGGTCATGTGGGAAAATTTAAAGCCTGGATGACTCAGGAACTATTGTATCTGCATATTTTGCAGATTATTTGTTTGAGAGTACACCTTACGGACATAAAGATACTGCTCCTATTGCCTGCCAGTAAACATCAATGGACACAGGAGCTGCAAAAGCATAAAGGAAGTTTGCCAATAGCTTGGAGGAAGAAGAAGAGGTCTAGGATGGTACAACAAAACTTACAGTGGAGGATAAGTAGCTGGACAGTTTGTTTAATTGAGTCACTGAATCCTGCTTATATAAATCTTATTTATGTGAAATTGCCATAAATGAGACAATCATCTTAAATGGCATTCAGCCTTTCTTAAGTGAAATAAAGCCATGTTTCAGTCTGCAAACGGATGTTTGTTTGTTTATTTTCTTGCCTGTATGAGATTATTTACCTGCACAGCAAACCTAGTACTTCAGACACCTACAAAAGACAAAATTACATTTTTCCCCAAATTTTAGAGTGGACTGTTTTAAGTGGAGGTGGGGAAAAGGAGGCACATACCCTTCTGCATAGTTCAGTTTAAGAGGCTCAGATTGTAAAAAAATAAATGATGTCTTTCTGTGTGTTAGAGTGTCACAGAATCTCCAGCTATGCCTCCAGCCATATATCTTCTCAACTATTCATCCTTCCATTCATCTGTCCATCCATCCATCCTTCCATCCATAAGTACATCTCTTCATCCATCAAACCACCTGTTCATTTTCTGAACCATTTGGTCAGATCAGGACCTGTAGAGGTGACAAGCTGATGAAGGTGAACTATGGTTCATTATGCTCTGTAATAGTCCCCAGATGATACTGTGGTATCGAGATATTCCAAAGCAAGATGAGAAGTGTAATCCCCACACATTATCCTGGATCTCACCCAATGCCTTCTAGTGTTCTATGTCAGCATGCATCCTATATGAGGTGCTAAATGTACCTATTTACAAGGAGCTAAATGACCTGAGATGACACTTATTAACACAAATGAGTAGTAGCGGTCCCTCGAGCTCCTCATATTATTGAACTCTTCATGCCATCATTTTTGGTCAGCCTTGTTATGGTGCAAAGTCATCTAATTCATGTCAGTTTTCTCCATCATTGTATCTCTAGTCAGTGCCCACAGCTCATGTCCATAGGTGAGAGTGGGCACCATGCCTGATTGATATACACTGCGCAACATCTTATAAACGCTGGCTTAGTTCAGCACTATACTCTGGCAAAATACCTGCATTGTGGTCATGACTGCACCCAAACAGTGAGCAATCTCCTAATCTATGCTACCTTCACACATTAACAGGACCACAAATGACATCTGCACTGGACAGTCCAGTCTTTAGTGGGAGAAAGCTGTGACATATGGTTGGAAAACAATGAAAGCAACAACTGACTCTCTTTACAGGGAAACTACTCACAATTTAGCAGATGAACCTGGAAGGGGGGGGGGGAGTTGTGTTTATATTAATTAACAAACATTTAATCTGGTATGGCAATGCTGTCATCAGGAGTGACATTATAAATGAGAAACAAAATCTGCAAAGCTGTTGAAAATAATAAATCTAAGCAATGTTAAAGGTTTTCAGATGGGCTACAGGAAAGTCGACATTTTACAAGCATAACGTTACACCAAATAATAGTTTCTGTTGATATGTGCAGTATTACCTAAGTGCATACCAAAACATCAGTTGTTTTGCTGTTTTAAAATCTGAACTGATGACACATCATAGTGAAAAATAAAATCTGTTATGTTTCTGATGCATTTCTTTAGCCATTTTCACTAAAACACCTGCAGGCATATTTTGCTATCAGATTTTTTCAGTATTTTCTTGAAATATTTTATGGATTCCTGTTTTTCTTATTTTGGGGATAAGTGGTTCCAGAAAGCTGGCCCCAAGCTGGAGAAAGTTTATTCGCCTAGTGATGTTTTGAATCGCAGTCTTACTAGGATGAGAGAGTTATCCTGTGATCTTCTTAGCTGGTACATAATATCTAGAAAAGGAAGTTTTCCTTTTAGGTGTGGGCAGTAAGCTTGTTTCAGAATTTTTAAAATTAGTGTGTTTAAAAGAAAGGAAGCCTTGTCTATCACTAAGACCCTTTTGGCATTCTTAACGATAGCACAGAGGTAGATCTACTTGGAGGATACCTTGTTAGTATTGTAAGCAGAATGAAAGTCTAGGTATGAGACTGTATTCAAACAAGTAGAAATACATTTTTGGCAATAGATAAGCAAGCTTTTGGGAAGTGAAGACATGAGATTTTATAACACTTTTTAAGCTGTGTTACTATCTTGTCTGTTATAAAGTTAGTATATGAGGTCAGGGTCAAAGATAATTCTATATATTATTCTGAAGCATTGGGAATAGTGTGTGTGTGTGTGTGTGTGTGTGTGTGTGTGTGTGTGTGTGTGTGTGTGTGTGTGTGTGTGTGTGTGTGTGTGTCTGTTTGGTATTCCTGTGTATAGTTTTCCTGTCAGTTTTTATCTCTTATATGTAGCACTTGTAGCACTTCAGGCACTATGTGCTCAAATGCATGCCACTATCTACCTGAGGTAAGTCTTATTGAACACTGTCAGGCTATTAAAATTGGTACTAATGGTCTTCCATTTTAATGGCAGCCTCCAGCAATCCACCAGTAAGCATGCTTTCTACAAACTGGTGGAAATAGCCACTCTGACTTGTTTGTCATTCATGCTTATATTGATGTCCCAGCTTTAGTTTGACACTGTGTATACTGCACAGTTTCTAGTCATCAAAATGACACTGCCTTGATATCATGGCATACAGAAATATAGCCATGGCTATGACCAATATAATCTGAATTCCGTTAGTGGATTGTATATTGGAAGAGCTGGGAAGGGGAGAAAGCAAATGGATGTCTGAAACCATATTGGCCATGGAGAAAGGGAGAAGTAGTCTGATTAGCTGTAACCAAGGAGACTGACTAGATGGTCCCAAACCTGTGATGACAGCTCTTATTAAATATATATGGGAACAGACATGAACAGCCTTGACATTAGTAAGTCTTTGTAGTGACATGGGTGCTTATATTAGTCACTTGGGCATGGGTTAGGACTTAATTAGAAGTGCCCCATTGCAGTTAAGCAAAGCTTCTGTCTTCTGTCTAAACCCTAAACAGACTGGGAGAAGAAGCATTACTGGGGTGGATGGAGTGTGAATATTTTGGAGAGATTGGCCCTCCCCTGTGGGCCTTTGGGTTTTTGGTCAGAATGGTTTGTAAGGTGGAGGAGGCCACAGAAGGTTGAAGTTCCTTGGGTGTGTTTGGCTCTTGATAATCTTTATGCCTGACCACAAGTCTACTCCTTCTGATAGGATCTCTCTGGCCTTACTGCACCTGAGAAAGAATGGGTGGGTTAATACTTATGGGAGAGTGGTGATAGCTTAAAACTTAAAAAACTTAAAAATAAACAAACTGATAGTATCTTACATTTTTGTTTTCTTATTGGGTGATCCAGAATGTAAACTGATTGACAATATTAGTTGCAGGTATCCCTGAAAGGAAAGAAATTAAATTTTATTTATTTATTTATTTCCAGTTTGATAACCGGGGAGGTCCACTGGGCCCAAAAGGCCCATTTTCAGTGGAGGCCCAGGGAGAAAAGCTCCATAATAAAAACAATTACAGAAATTAAAACAAGCAAGCATAGAATCATACATTTGTACAAATTATCCATAGAATAATGCAAAATAACACATACATATGAAATATGTGAATACTATCATTTTTACAATCAAATTCAGAGAGCCATTTGCATGGAGAGCCATTTGCACAGAGTAGAGATGGAAGCCTGTGTACAGTATTTAAATAGTAAGCACACAGGGGAGAAAAATTCAATATACAGTTGAAGTAGAGACAGAGTGAATTGTAAAGTTTTAGAACATAAGAAGGATTTAGCCTGTAAAGTGTCACTATCATGGTGACCACTGAAGCAGAAGAAATTTGAACTTGTTAATCATTCATTCTGTGACAATGTGGCTTGTTTTTACTTCATTAAAGTACCTGATCATTTTCACATCCTTGCATCTGACAACACTGTCATAGAAATACTGCAGGAAACCTAACTTCTAGGCATTATCAGTGACAATAAACTTTTATTTGTCCCCATATACAGCAAAATATGAAGAAAACTCATCAAAAACTAGGACTCGTATATAGTAACAAACATTTCTTTATTGCAGCAACCAAAACTACCCTTGAAAAACATTTTTAATTCCATCCCTTTTTTATGGTGCCCCTATCCTTACAAACTTCTACCCTAAGCAAGATGGAACAGTGCTACAGCAAAGTTGCTAAGTTTGCCACAAACTCTAAATATCAAACATACCACTGTAAACCACTTCTAAAATGAAACTGGCTTAAACTCCCCAACTAATTTGCCTTTATTCAGCTACCCACCTTGCACAACCTTATTTTCAAGCCTACTGACTGCCCTGCACTAGCCAATCTAGTCACACCTTACACATCAAATCGATCCCAACAATCAGAAGGCAAAAATCTCTTAGCTATCTCAAAACCCACAAGAAAACTAGATCACTCTCTGTATTCATACTCTGTCTCTATACTTTGGAATTCACTACCTCTAGCTATCAGGTCTATGCCTGGCCTAACCTATTTCAAATCCTCTTTAAAAAATCTTCTCAAAAATACATGGCTCTACTCCTGCATAAAGCCTGCCTAATGCTCAGGTCTTCCTCTTCTTCCACACTAGCTTCATCCTCCTCTTCTGTCACATTTCAATCCCTCACAGACTGTAAGATCCTAAGGCTCTTCTAACTCCTTCTCTGCTTCTGTACCATCTCCTTAAGCTACTGCTCAGGCTGTATTGCTTCTATTCTTCTTTACTCTCTCTCACTATCTATCTGCATCACTAACTTTTTGGCTGCTATTTTCCTAACTGAAACTAACATTCTATTTTTCATGTACTATAACAGTCAATGTCACACATTGCACTACCTACGTACTTTTTTGGACACTATCTACATTATGTGTGGTGAGAGTGACTATTATTGTCTATAATGTTTTAACTCTATAGAATTGTCTAGCTGTATAGTAATATATTGCAACATCTTGTAACATAGTTTGTTGTTTCAACTTATTTTTGTATAGTATTTACAATGTAATTTTTATTGTATTGGATTATATTGTATTTGTGGAGCTTTTGTCCCCAGGCATCTGCTGAAAACAGGTTCTGTAGACCCAGTCAGACCACCCTTGTAAACAAATGTCAAATAAATAAAATAAAATGAATAAATAGAAGATCTTTTAGTATTTCTTGGAAAAAATGGGGAATGGATTTAAAATTATGTAAGGGAAGCATCGTTGTGAAGTATGCACTAGATTCAAGGTATATCAAACCAAGTAGATAAAGAGATTAACTTAGTTATTCAACAACAGAAACTTATTGACCAATGTTGGCTTGGTGTTCAGTATTGATTGTAGTTGGGAATCAGAACCTCGTAAGAGCTTATTAAGGTGTCAGCTACCATGTTGCTTATGTTTTAAACACCCTCTTTTCAAACCAGTCATCTGTGTTTTGAAACTAAAATATACCGCCTGCCTTTCTAATGTTTAATGGTAAAGAGTTCCATACCTGCCAGCCTTTGGTCGTTTTTAACAACAAAACACCACTCTGTCTGCTACGCAGGTGAAATCTCTTTTGAGTTCAGACCTAAGCCAAGTTATTTTACAAGTACTATGGGAACTAGTTGATGGTCCTAGTTACAAAAGATCATTATCCTTCAACATTTTCCTTCTTGTTCAAAGCAGTAACTGATTTACAATTAAAAAACAGTGTTGACAGTTCCAGGGACAGCTGTAGTGTAATGTAGCTGCTTCCTGATATAAATCATGACATTTTTCCCAGATTAACATTGATATGAGATTAATGAAATCAACAGAAAATAATGACACAAGCATATTTTACTACCTAAAATTACGGATTAATAAGCTGTTTAACAAAACAGGTGCACTCAGCCTTTTAAGTGAAGTGGAAATAATGTGAGATTATGCCCTCTGTGATGTTATTTCAATTCATCCACAATGAGGGAAGAGCAGTTTACTCTCCAGTACACTTAGGGTTTTTCATGTTTCATCACACAGTAAGAATACAAGAGCAGATTGATAGGTTAAACAGCAGGGGGCTAAGTTTCTTGCTGCAATGATATGAACAACACAGCGGCCTACCAAGTCAGATTACACCTTCCTTCTGAGGTCTGTTATAAAGAGTAAACCCAAAAGCAATAACAATGAAACTGTATGCATAAGTAAAATGTTTTTCAGTCTTAACTTTAGTTTTTTAAATATTCAGTGGCCTTCACTAGCACCCATAATCTGAATCTATACAGCACTCTTCATCACTTTATATGACAATTTTGTAGAAGCAAAACTGTGTTCAGTGATTACAAAGAACATGTTGATTGTTGGGTGATATTGCTTATTTTTGGTAAATGACAAGAATCTCAAAGATGATTGTTCTGTATCTATGAATATATATGTATATATATATATATATATATATATATATATATATATATATATATATATATATATATCTATATAGATAGATATATTAATATACACACACAATTTAACACATTTTCGTCTGTCATTATACATTTTGCAATGTATTGTATTACAGGCTATCACTGTATGTTGAGGTACATAAGGAATTTATACTGAAAACCTGATTTGTCAGTATGTGAGAGTTGTGTCTCGATTTTTATAGCATAACTACATCTTTCACATAGTGTGTTGCTTTACTTCAAGGTTAAGTGACTGTCAGTATACAAGAGATAATGACTACATTGACGCAGCATGCTCTTGTCCATCAGGCTGGCCATAGAGATAGCAGAAAAGTGCCTCTCCATGGTTTCAGGTTTTTAACTGTGGTCTTAACTAGGGAAAAATGTGAGTGGATTTGACTGGACTGGAATGATAGCACACAGATGACGAATGGGTATTAAACTCAATGTGACCTGCAGCTCTCCAACAAGATGATGCTGTCCTGCATGCAACTAGATGCTCCTAGAGCAGCAGAGGACTGTCAAAAGCTGCAGAGATAGTTATTTTAAGGGAAATTTTTACTTGAAAGTGTTTGCGTTTGTACAGGGCACTGCTACCTGTCACTGTGCTAATGACAGCCTAGTGCAAACACTGGACCCTATACAGAATCAGAAAAACAAGTTTTGCAACAGCAAGCCCTACAGACTAATTAGGAAAATGCACAAAACATGTAACCACCAACCCCCAACTCAGATACGTTAGCTACAGCACAATTCTAACACAAGAGTGCAGCCAAAAACCTCTTAGTGTAAAAATGCCGGTTTTGGACCTCAAGTGTAGGAAAACCACACAATCCAGGTACTACAGTCCTGTAAAACTGGCAGACACAATGTAATTAAGTGCTACAGCAGCAGTGGAAACGGTTCATCTTTGAAATTCTACTAAAGTGTGAGAAATGTAACAAATAATACAGGAATGTTATGAAATGCAGTAAAAATAATCCGCAGAAGTACAAAATGATTCTTATTTTCATTCTTCTAACAGTGGATGACTTTAAATGCAGCAGGTTCTCTGTAATTCTCAGGTGAAGCACCTAAACCACGAGCAGCTCTGAGGAACTGAGCACAAACTCCACAAATACTGGGCTTATGTAGAATCAGAAAAGCAGGTTTTGCAACAGCAAGTTATACAGACCAATCAGAAAGACACACAATAAGCTTTCAGCCAGCAGCCCCCAACTCAAATAAGTTTGCTACAGCACACGTTTGCCACAAGAGTGCAGTCAGAAAACTCTCTTAATGTAAAAAAGTTGAAAATGCATTTCACAAAAAGAAAGATATTTTCACACTTAATAATTATTTTCATACCAGTTAGTCAGATAAATATGTGTGAGACTATACTGTGCATTCTCTGTCTGAGGTCTGACAACTTCTAAAACCACTATTGTTTTCCCGTATCTTGCTTATTTAAAGGTTTTATATATGTTTGTGCAACTGTGTGAAGAATAATCATCTTGAAAGATAATATGTGTCATGATATGAGTTATGTTTTTATAACTAAATGAAGAACACTTACAATTTTATTTATTTTAATTTCAGTTCAGTTTTCAGCCCACCTCAATTTCGTCTGGCAGTGTACCTGTGCTGACCATGACTAGCCCTACTACCACCATATAGATAAATCTTTCTCTGGCACTACTCAAAGGTCAAACACATAGAAAAAAACTACCATAACGAGCTGTATTTTTAACTGAATTTATATAACTGTATATAGTATTACTGCGCCTTCTTACTCAAATGCATTATATTTTCTACTTTACTACTGTACACTCTATATATTGTACAGTTCTGTAACTTCTCATCATGCTATGCCATGATATGCTACTGTTTGCTCACTCTATTAATTTGTACTCATCTCTGACTTTTGCATTTTCATTAGTTATGTGGAGCTTTTGTATTTTGTATTTTTATGATAGTCTTGTATGTGGACCTTTTCTCCCCAGGTCTCTGCTGAAACCGGGCACTTGATTGCCCAGTCAGACCAACCTGGTAATCAAATCTAAAATAAATAAAATAAATAAATAAAGTTTGATGACAAGGTAAGTGAACTGGTCTGCTGACCCTTTTCAAGTATGAAGTGGGTGCAAAAGTACGCTAAAAAGTAATAATAACAATGGGTATGCTTCGTATGACAAAGTACATAGGCACAAAGAAGGATAGACTATTGATAAAATATAAACACAAAATGCAATTATTTATTAGCGTTTGCTGATATTGTTTATCTGGGCATAAGTTGCTAATTTTTAGTGTAGGCCTAGGGAGAAACATTCCAAAGCAAAGAGTGAAGGTTTACAAAGTAGGTAGATGCACTAAATAATTCAGTAAGAGTATACTTTTATTTTGTATGCTCAGAATGCATATGTATGCAATCCTTCTCTTCTCTGTGATGCAAAAAGCATAAATTATTGGGGTCTGTTTCTGCCTACAGACCAAGAATGCACTATGGTATGACAAAGAGGCTGTGAATCCATACCCATGTCTCTAAATATTCTACCTTGTAGAAAAAGGAAATTCATTTATTTCCTTTTCTCTGACGTGATTTGGTCACCAAGAAATCATATTGAAAGACTTAGAGTATGGTTAGCGATAACACATCAGAGAGTGATGTAGCCAACTCCCCCTGCAAATATGCCGTAAGGTAATTTTACAGGGTTATATATGGTGACAAGGGAGTGCTTTTGTTTTATAAATAAGTATCGGGAAAATAACATGCACCAAATATTCAATGTGATTGACAACAAAATCTTACTTAATGTTACTCAGTGTCAGAATCTTGATTTTATTTGGTTTCTCCTTATTATTTTATTTGTATGTTGCTATTTCCAAACGTTTTATGTTAATGTATTTTATACTTTAAATGCCTACAAAGGTCTATTTTGTGTGAGTGTGTGTGTGTGTGTGTGTGTGTGTGTGTGTGTGTGTGTGTGTGTGTGTGTGTGTATAGATCCTTGTCTAGCATCGATCATATAAGAGTGAACATTAAAACTCCGAAAACACATCACCAACAAATCTGGAAGCTAGAGTGGTATGCCAGGATCACAAAATCTTCTTATTTGCAGGGGAGTAAGCCCCATTCATCCCCATCACTCATGCTAATTATGTATGCAAAATCTGAGATTACACTAAAATGAGAACAGAGGCAAAATCCCAATTCCCATTGTACCACAATCCCGCACAATAACAGCCCATAACATTCAAGCTTCTTGGATTTCAGTAATGTAAGTTTGGTGTTTTGATGTTTGCTCTTGTGAACATTTCATGTTTAGACAGGGAAACATATATCTATACACACACTCACACACACACAGACACACAGACACACACAGACACACACACACCACACACACACACACACACACACACACACACACACACACACACACACACACACACACACACACATGCAATGCCCTTCTAGTCACCACTCATAACTGTGAACATTAAAGTATGAGGCATCGTTCTTGCAGTTTTTACTGAATGATTTGTCTGTGTGACCTTTTTTCCCATTGATTCAAATGTTATTTCAAATATCTTGCAGACACCTTAAAGTTTACAGACAATAAGTCTTAGTATTCGATTCTGTGTTTCTAAAGCACAGCCATACAATCCACTTATGCTGTACTGATGAAGACAGGAAAAGCATGGCATACCTACAGTTAGTGAGATTTGGCTTTACTGTCCTGAATGCACCCATAAAGAACATAAAAAGTAAAAGTAAGAAGTCATAAGCATTCAAAAGCCATGTAGCTAATACACAGGTATGTCCTTAAGTGCTCACTTGCATATATCCCAGTGGTCTCCGCTACAGGAAGTTTAAGGTATTACACAGTGGAGTTCCTAGTTTGACTGTGTCTTTCTTGCAGTTTTTATTGTACAGATGTGCACACGGGCAGACACAGATGGCAACACACACAGGCGCGCGCATGCACACACACACACACACACACACACACACACACACACACACACACACACACACACACACACAAACACACGCATACATGCACCTACACCCACACACACACACACACCTCATATACCTGCATGACTTTTTAACTGAGCTTTATTCATCAAATTGTAGCTGTGACTTGAAGTGCACTTAGCCTCTTACTAATTTAGATTTTGAAAAAATATGTAATATCGGTATAGATTTATTTGGAACTAGGGTGGGTCAACTCCTTGGGGTTCAAATTATGAGCAATTGTCTTCAGAGACTGTGGAGTGGCATATAGTTGATCCAGGGCTACGTACTTGTATAACTTACCAGGTTCATCCTACCTGTCCATATTTTCAAATATCTTATTAGGCCATTTCACATTTGGCATTGCAATGACAATTTAATAAGCATCTCATAAATTTCTTCTGTGCTGTTCCTACACCAAACCACTTTTCTGACAATATCTGTCAAGGATAGGTACAATAATAGGTACAAGGATCTTTGGCCAACTTCATTTTATGGATTTATGTAATTTTGTCATTTAAGCAGACAGCCATCAGACCCCTTTTCAGAGACAACTGGTGGCAGAAGTACAAATACAGTATGCACAGGGAATATCATATATTTGACTGACTGCATATTTTAGGGAGATGAAGGAAAGCAGAGTATGTGGGTATGACAGAGGGAGAAAATGAAAACTCCAGATAGATACTGGAAGCTAGGGTTGAACTCCAGGCACTAGCATTGGAAGACAGATGTCTTATCACCAATTCACTGTGCTGCCCATAGTTAACACAAGCTGTCACATGTTAATTCAGAAGCAGAGCTGGTGTTTTGTTTTTTAGGATTTTTATTTTAAATACACATAGACAGAAACCAATGGCATTCAAATTACAAATTATTTGTGTGTGAACAACAGTGAGTGCCAGTAAAAGGAATGTATATTCAGCTAGGCTAACATCTGGAGTCTTTCGGTTTTTCCCGGTTAGAGGTCGCCACAGCGGAACTCTGGTCCACTAATGATTGGCAGTAGATTTTTACGTACTGGCTTGCCGGGCCTAATGCACAACCTTCAATGAAGGAACGCCGATTAACGCACGCTGCCCCACAGAAGACGCTCTAACTGAGAATCGAATGGGCAATGTCTACCTATGAGGCGACAACGCTACCGCTTAAAATTCACAACAAAAGGAAAAATGACTGCAGTTTCCAAGTACAAGCAAACTGATAATCCCATGGGAAGTCATGCTGTTGGGTAGCCACACCACTGGTGCACTTCTCACAGGGATTCTAAGGAACACAAACTGCACACCCAGAATAGTTACATGTACATGTAAAATTTTTCAAGAAATAAGGAATTTAAAATTTGAAGTCAGAAAATGTATCATGCAGGGAAAAAGTAAAGCTAGAATTCACATTACGAATCTAAGATTCACATAAGAGCATAACAAATTAAATTGACTGTGAAATAGGGTACAAGATTCTACTGTGAAATGCACGTGAAACTCTCTGGTGTCAAACTTTCAGGTCATGTATGACACCACATGTGAAATACCCCACAGGTGCTGGAATCAAATCAAAAGCTAAAGGGCAAAACAAGTATCAAAGCAATGCGATACAGGGCAAACCAGAAGTGCTATAATCTACACTTATTGCTAACAAAGTGAAACTGTGGGGCTTAGATGTTTTTATTTTCAAAAAGAGAAAGGAGAAAGGAAAGAAATAATATGTTATAATAGTATAAGAAATGCAATCAATGAGAAAGTGAGTGATAAGTCGCCTTTTTTTTTTGTTACCAGGCACAAAAAATGTTTGAGAAAGATTTATTCGAAGAAAACATACGATACATTCAGGCATGTTTCTGAACATGTTCTACAAAAAATAAATTAAAAATAATACAAATAAGCAGTTACAATAACTCTGCCTGTGGTTCATAGGTGGCATAATATAGATTTGATTAAAAAATAAAAAGGAATATTATTATTATGCAATGACATCACCGCCATATGCAGTGCGTTGCGATTAACAAAGATGGAGAGTACTAAGGCTTATAAAATGAGTCTTTCAGGTTCTGTCTTTCTCTGGTTTGCTACACCAGAACATATTTTGCTGTATAAGGACCAATTTTTTCACTGCACTTATCTTGGGATACTGAAATCACTACGAAACGCAGGAAACAGACTACAATATGAAAAATTGTCAGACTTGAATAATTCACTTTATTGTAACATGCTGTCTTTCATTCAGAGGTGGAAAGGAACCTCAAGGCTTAGTCCTGGTGTTACATGCACTTATAATCCATGCCTTGCAAATTTAAATAAGCTGTAGACTTGGTTCTCCCTTGCTGTAAAAGGCGGGAGTGGCCATTGCTTTCTATAATAGGCTGTATATCAGTGGACTGACTCGTAAGCAGCTGTTAACCACCTCTCCTGTGTAATGGCTTCAGCATCGATCCCCTTTGTATAATTTTGCGATATAATTTATTAAACTGCAGTGCTGGGGACCTGCTTCTGTTCAGCTTATTGCATTTCTGTCACATTAGGAGGGACCTGTAGTAATGACTTGAAGCCTTCCTCCTTTTACCTGGCAGGCATAGTAATCGGTCTGAAATCTCCTTTGGAGTCTAGGCTGCACTGATGTATATTACTCTGCCTTATGCTTAAATCCATTTTCTTGCATGTTTGCATGAATACCAGCTTGTGTTTGTGAGTGTGTGTGTGTGTGTGTGTGTGTGTGTGTGTGTGTGTGTGTGTGTGTGTGTGTGTGTGTGTGTGTGTGTGTGTGTGTGTGTGTCTGTGTCTGTGTGTGTGCGTGTGCATGTGTGTCTGTGTGTGTGTGTGTGTTTGTGTATGTAAACATAAAACAAAGAAATCAAAATATGAGTGATAGCCTACAAATAAGAATAATGCTGCAGTATGTATAGGGTGCAAAGGAATTCAAATTATTATTAGCTGATCTAATTTTATATGTAAGAGAGCAAAAAGATGCACCTCTTTTGTTTCACTTGATATCTAAAATAATGTTACTGTCAAAGATATTCTAGAACGCTGATTAACCTATCTGATGTTTAAATCTTCTTGCCCTGATTTTATTTGTACTGTGTGCTCAGCTTAATTTATTGACCCGTTTGTTTTCATAATATTGTATTTCTCTATGGACTGAGAATTTATATTTCAGATCAAGCCAGGGTACTAAACCAATTATTTTATGATGTTATTAAAATGGTAAATACAGAATGATGTCACGTCATTGATGATGTCAAAATTATTTTCATTCACATTCTTTTGAAAATGTTTTGAAGTGATGCATCATGGTTGTGTAATTAAGACCAGTCAGTACTGTTAGAAGTTTTTGATTCTAATCAAGCTTGAGAACAACACTTGAAGGTTCATTATGAAACAGAAACATTACTGTCACAGAATACACTGACTGCCCAAAAGTATTTCCAAAAAGTACTGTATGCAGACAATTGGCACACGATTTTATAGTGATTCATAGGTTCATAGGTTCATAGGTTCATAGGTTGGTACTAGGCTATCAGTCCTAGAGCCTATACAAGCCTAGCCATAACAATTCCCTGGCTATTTCTTCCCACACTATTTACTTCCCTGGACCCCTGTCTAGCAAGTCGACTGACGTGATCCCTGGGGTGAATTTCCTTTCTCCCATCCAATCATCAAGGTTCCTTTTGAAGAGGACCAAATAAGCAGACGTCATCGATTCTTCTTGCCTTGCATCTTCTGTCTTTGACTCGAGAGTGTGAATGTGGCAACACAAGAAGCTATGATGGACAGCAAATGTGTGATGCTCATGTAAATATTCATTGGCTCACATTGTTATGTTTGAGAGATTACAAAATAACATGCCAGAAATTTCTGTCATTACATTTCAAAGAGATCCACACATAATGACAACATCACTTTAATTTCATCTAGCACGTCTTATAACATTTTATATAAAATATTGATGTCTGTGATGTTTTCTTGTGGTATAATTGTATACTTGGTTAATATTATGCTTAGAACTATTTGTTGTTAGTTACTCCTGATGTTAGGTTTCAGCACAGCATCTGTTCTTAAAATCTTCATTGTGGAGATGCCAATAAATGGTTCATAGGTTCATAGGTTCATAGGTGTGTGTTAGGCTAATGACCCTGGAGCCTTTACAAGCCTAGCCCATAGAAGTGCCCTGGCATCGTGCTGCCTGAAGTTAGTTCCCAGTGCCTCTATCAAGTAGAGCCACTGGAGTGATCCCCGGGGTGAACTTTCTATTTCCCAGCCACTCATCAAGATTCCTCTTGAAGAGGACAGTGAGGTGCTCTGTTTGACATGTATGGGAAGTCTATTCCAGAGCATGGGCAGTCTCTGGGTTATGACCCTGTCCCTCCAGCATGGTCTGTTGATTGTGGTAATGAGGTTGAGGTCTCTGGAGCATGTGGTTTGGAGGGATTGGGATTTCTTTAGATGTAGAATTTCTGCCAGAGCTGGGTCAGACATGGCTTTGTAAGTCAAGCAGAGATTACCTCTAAGTAGGCGATATGAGACAGAGAATAGTTGGAGTTTTTTGAGTATGTCCATATAGGACATGTGTTTAAGGCCTAGGATCCTCTTCGTGAGGTACTTTTGTGGCCTTTCCACCTGTTGCATGTATCTAGTGAGGTACATGCCAAATGGGGGATTATACTCAATGAGTGGCCTAATGAGGGAAGAGTAGAGAGAGATGATGGCCTGTTTTTTTTCCTGGATGCAAAACCCTTGGTAATGAGATGTGCCACATAGAAGGACTTTTTGACCATAGTGGCAATGTGGTGGTCAAAGGAGAAGTTGTTGTCAACCTGTTTCCCCAGATCTCTTTAAATGCCTTCAGTGTTCAGTGGGCTCTTGTCGATGTGGTAATTAGTGGAAACTGAGTTTTTCCCAAAGTGGATGATGACGCATTTTTTGGCATTAAGCTTTAGGCCATGGTTTTGACACCAGTCATTGGTCTCCGTGAGTCCTTTCTGCAGGATGTCTACATCACTTGGGAAGTTAATAATGGCTCCCAGCTTGCAGTCATCTGCAAACTTGGCAAGCCAGAGTCCCTTCGTGTTGGCCTGGACTTCTGAGAAGTAGATGCCAAACAGGAGATGACCCATGACCAATCCCTGTGGGACTCCAGTCATGAATGGTTGGCAGTCTGACTTGGAGTCCACTACTTTCACACTGTGGGTTCTATCTTTTTAAACAATTTGCAATCCACCTAGTGATATAGGGGTTGATGCCTGTTTGGTGAGTTTATCAATAATTCTTGAGTGGGGAGTGGTATAAAATGTCTTGGTCAGATCGAGATAGGCTGTATGAAATACCTTGCCCTCATCCACAGCTTGGGTGACTGACTCAAAGAAGTCAACCAGGTTGAGCAAGCATAATCACAACACCAAACTGCATGGGATCTAAAGTTTGGAGATTCCCTGTATCCTTGTTAATTAGGTCCATGATGATGTGCTCCATAGCCTTACATATCAGTCTAATGGGGCGAGAATTCCCTGGGTCTGTAGTCGGCCCCCCTTTATGGACAGGGATGACTGTAGCAGTGTGCCATTTGGTAGGGACAAACCTGAGGTGAGGCTGTGATTGAACAGGGCAGACAGATGTGGTGCTAGTTCACTTTGTAGTTCATGTAGAACACAACCAGGGATATTGTTGGATCCCATGGAAGCTGTATTCTTGACCTTGGACAATGCAGTTTTAACCTGTGCTGCAGTAATGCTGGGTACCTGGCATTCCTCCGGTATTGTGATTGGTCCTTGGGGGGGCTAAAGTTAGCACTAAATCTGTCGGCCAGATTGTTGGCAATATCTGTTTGCTCAGTATAGGAGGTACCATTGTGCATTAATTCAGAGCAAACCTGGGTCTTGCCATGGAGATTCTTGATGTACCTATAGAAGACTTTGTGGTTGTTTTTAGTGTCTGCTGCAATTCTGCCTTCATAGCTGGCTTCAGAGTTTTTGATGAGGGATCTCAACTTTTTGTTGAGGCTAATAAGGGAGTCTTTCCAGTCTTGGAACTTCACCTTTTTCTGCAACAGTTTCCTTCTTCTGTTGCAGAGGTTATTAATGGCAGGAGACCACAAGATCATTCTTGATGAACTTTACTTTTTTTGGAGCTTTCATGTAAGAATGCAGGAATAAAAATGTACCATGATTTATAAACATTTCTAATGAACAATAACTGTAATTGCATATTGGTGCAACTGGCATTTATTTATAATCTCTCAACAGCACATATGCATATATGTATGTGTCTTGATATAGTTTGTATTCCTGATGTACATTATTCACATAGTGTAGGGAGTGTCTCTCACATGTATTTGTATTCACATAAGTTGTTGATTTATTAACGCAGCTATTAGAGGTCATTTTGAACCATTAAGTGCAAGGGGATTAAATGAAGGATGAATTTCAGACCCTAATGCTAGATTCGTCTTTGTTCATTCCCCTCAAAACACACACAAAAAATTAAGAACTGTATATAATAAACTTAGACATGTACTACAGTTATATTCTACTGTATCTCCTCCCTGTGATTATGAAGAAACAATTAATGGTGTCAGAAAGAAGATCAAAGGTATCACAATATTTACAAGGAACCACACACAATATTTACAAGGAACCACAATGGCACCTGGCTATCTGTGACAAAATATGAGTAACAAAATGCACACATAAGCTCACAGAAAATGCATACTGCTGCCCACTAAAATTGTATTTAACACTAACTCTTGTCTATGAGTTATTTTTATCATCCCACAGTGTATTCTCACCAATATATGCCCAATGAAATGTACACATATGGTTCATTTTCTACTTGCTGCATGCTGTCACAAAAGGTGGCAGTTGGAACTACCTTCTAGTCTGGACAGAAGGGGGCATAGCTAATAAACCTGTGCCAGACTTTCCCAGGTTGGTGTGTGTTTGTATATCAATCAAATCTCAAAGTGTGTGTGTGTGTGTGTGTGTGTGTGTGTGTGTGTGTGTGTGTGTGTGTGTGTGTGTGTGTGTGTGTGTGTGTGTGTGTGTGTCAGCTACTTGGGCAGGGACACGAAGCACTGGTTGGACAGAGAGGGTGCTGGAGGTTTTGGCTTGGCTGATTGTCACGGATTGACTGTGATCTCTGTATGCTCTTAAGGGAAATTGCACTTTACTGTGTGTATACTTGTTATCCTCCCAATGTGCACATCCCCCACTGGTACTAGTGGGTGAGGATTGAGGCTTCTTGATTACTGGACTAGTACAGGGGTGTCACACATGCCACAAAGTTAAAAGTCCTTGATTATGTTGTACAATGACCCTGAGACATAACTGACAGAATAATTTTGCTTGGAATGTTCCTAAGGAGGAAATGAACTGTAACGCAATATTAGTATGAAGTATCTTTGTTTCTTTCTATTTTTGCTACAGCTTCTTAATTCCATTGCCCATATTTTGTATTATGCAACCAGTGTAATGTTAGCAGACAGAAAATTTTAAAATTTAATCCGGCTCTACTCTTAAAAGGTACTTATAAGGGACGCACATCTAGACAGCTGAGTTCTTTTAACGTTATCACACAGTTATGTCAAGATGATTGCAATGTTCTAAGCAAGCAGTGTTGCCCAAAAAAGTGTGTTACTGTGTAAATACCACATGCCCAGGGGTGTTCGGAGGCTCAACTACACAGATGGAGGGTCTCTATATCCCTAGAAATGCATTATTTCCACAATAAATGACACCCAGATGGGCAATATGAGGCACCTGCTAAATTATTATTATATTTCTAATTACTATATATATATATATATATATATATATATATATATATATATATATATATATTTACATATTTTGATGTAAAATAGTTCTATTGCCTAACGTTTCAGACTTGCTGTAGGATATGTAATTGTTGTTAGAGGAAGTATTTTACATAGAAAATATAACTTAAGTAACTGTTTAACATATACACGTGCAAACACCCCTACACACATACATACACTAAGAAGTATACGCAGACATACTCCCATACACACGGAACCATACACACATTCCAACATAAATACATACATAAAGGCAAAAAGACTCACACACATACACATAGAGACAAACACATTTAAACGTTCTTTCTCTATGTAATACACACACACATAAATACAATATAACCTGATAAATACAACAATTACAAACACTTTCATCCTCACATTCATGCAATTATTCATGTTGCATCATATATAAAAATATCATAGAAAGCAACGTATGAAGCTGTCTGCACATGTACCCCATCTTCCACCCTTTACTAACCCTGATTCTGAACGTAGTGCTGTACTTTGTAATTATTTACAAGGCGAAACACTGAAGATTAAAGTCAGCCAGTAATATCACACATTAAAAGTTTAGTACCTATGTGCTGACTAACTCACACACACACACACACACACACACACACACACACACACACACACACACACACACACACACACACACACACATTCATTCACACATGTATGCTTTTTTTTTTATTCATTTATTTGTTTTAATTTCACATTTGGTAAAGAACAAATGTAAAACATGACTGCAGTTTGTGTTTTTTTTGTCCTATCTATGCTGCCATGTATTTGCAGACCTGTTTTTAAGTAGGCATTTCATGTACATTAACACCATGCTGGAGAATGTTCATTCTTCAATTAGGGTGACGATGCACCCATTCTCTAAGAGTGTAATATGACCCTAGGAAAGTGTATACAATTTATCAAATTCTGTTTGTATTTCAGGTTTTATACTGCATACCATTACCAAGGTGTAAATATTACAGAGTAAATGTCCATCCTTTCCATATTCTACTTTGTTGGTTCTCCTAACTGTCCTGTTATCAGCCCTTCCAAGTGATACCAACCAGCTTTAGGCATTTACCCAGTAGTAACTACCACTTCCTTTTGCTAGATGCCAAATGATGCCAGCCACATACTCACCCAAGTGTCCATTAGGCATATTAAAATGTATTGATGATATTGTGCCATTATATTGCAGACTATTTGAAATTAACTTCTTTTTTAATAAGAATAAGTAGACTGGTAGGCAGTAAAGCAAAAGCAATTTAATATGTAAAAGCACAATGAAAACAGATAAAAACAAAAAAGATAAACGCTTTCATACCAAAACTAGGTACTTTATCAGATCTACTAAACCAACATACCAAGAGTCTTTAAATACATCAGTGCTTAAGATCACATGACTTCGGCAAGGTTTTAATTGGTATAAACTCATTTAACCCTTTACCTCTATCAGCTTGCAAGATGGTCATCCATTTAATTTCCAGACACTCTGTTCGGGTCTTAACATCACCCCCTCTAATCCCCATTTCACATATTTCCAAAACCATAAACTTGAACCAATGGTTCTTACGTATGAATGTTACATGTTTAGATAAAGCATTTCTTTCATCTCCTTTGTTAATACTATACAAATGCTGCCTAATACGATCTCGAAGACACCTATTGGTCTTACCAATGGAGAACGCGCTACACACATCACAAGAAGCATAGTATACTATATTGCAGGTACTACAGGAAGCATATAAACTGATATTGAACATCTGTTGAGTGTCAGGATGAACCAGACAGTCATCAGTCCTTATATATCTACATATATTACAGTGATGGCAGGGATAAGTACCTATTCTACATATACTATTAGCAATACTAGTAGATGCATTAGATTTAAAACATAGCATCCTCTTAAGAGATGGACTATTCCTATAGCAAAAAGAAGGAGTACTACCTAGAAGGTCTTTGCATCTCTTGTCACACATAAGAACTCTCCAGGATTTACGAACTATACCACATATAGCCTTATTATCATAGGAGTTGGTCAAATTCATATGAATAGATGGAATGGTATATCTATCATCGGTCTCAGCACCATAGAACTCAGTATTAAAGAACGGTGTAGTACGAGTATCCCTTAAAGCAATAGTGTCATTCCGTGCCATACTCATATACTTATCAGTATACCCCCTAAGAAATTCTTACCAAGGATATTAAAAGATTCATACATGTCACTGTCCCTCATGTGTAAATGTAATGTCCTAAAAAATTGTCCTTTAAGGACATTTTTCTTAGCATGTTTAGGATGCATGCTGCGAGCAGGCATTACACTATTCGCTGTACAGGGCTTCTTATATAGACTGGTATCCAGCTTGCCATTGATCTTGCGTACAGTGACATCTAAAAAGGGGATAGCTTCTACCCACAGTGCACTGGGTTGATCAGAATATTCAGTACCATTCATCAAGCTTATAAAGTGCCTGGAATCCTTACAGATCTGTACCTGCCCATCCAAAAACGTCTTTAATCTACTATCAAGAAATGTGGCACAAGAGTATGTAATGGAGTTGTGACCATCCACTGTAGGTGGTAAAGGTGGATTGGTTACATCCTTATGTATTTTTGGAGTACCATATATAGTCGGAGTACTGGGTGAAATAATGTCCAAATAATTATAAATGTCAATGGTAATTCTATTTTCCAAAAACATATCATTCAGAGCAATAGAGATTCTCCAACAGGCCATATTGAACTAATTTCTAGTAACTTCTTCGAAGTAACTACTGATACTGAATTCTGCATTATCTTGTCCATGTCCTTCCCCGAACATGATTTTAAAATGTAACTTTCTTGAAAAAAAAAAAAAAAAGATAATTCAGTACCAGTAGTACCTTCAACGCACCCCTGCATCCGACTTTGTATTTTTTGAGAAAATATGTGAGTTGGATATTAGACACTTACTAACTCAGAAAAATAGTACTTTCCAGGATCATTTAAATATGAAGGAAAGGAATTTACTTACTTATTTGTTGCAAGAGAAGATCAGGATCATGAAGCCGGATAAAGGGGGTAGTCTTGTAATCATGGACATTCATGATTATGACAAAAAGATATATGAAATACTTAGCACTGACACATATGAAGAAGCTACTAGAAATGAGTTGAATATGGCCTATAGGAGAATATCTATTGCTCTGAATGATATTCTGATCAGGTTTTATTCTTGATACTGGATGTAAAGGATCAGTTTTCTGTCATATCCCAACAGGAGGGTATTCAGATTATAGAGCAGTTTCTATTTGAACAAGCCATGCCACAATCAGAAATCAATTTATATGTTGCTCTATTTGACATTGTACTTTCCAATAACTTCTTAATATTTAATAACAGCTATTATCTTTAAAAGGTAGGAGTTGCGATGGGGTCACCTTGTGGGACCATTTTTTGCCAATTTGATTGTGGCAGGATGGGAAAAGAAATATGTCCTGGGAGGCAATTATGCTGATAACATTATGTTGTATGTCCTGGATGATATATTTATCCTATGGAAAGGTGACCAACAATCTGTGGAACAATTTTTAGCATATATTAATAACACAACACAATATTTAAAATTCACACATGCCATAGATGAGCAAGAAATAAACTATCTGAATGTTAACCTTAGTAAGGATAGAATTAACCAAAGATTTATTACAAAAATACACAGGAAACCCGCTTTAACTCTTTCCTGCATTTCACAAGCTCCCATCCTTTATCGAATAAGAACAATTTGTCCACACTGGTAAAATGGTTAGCTTGGAAACAGATTTTATTTTTGAGTGCAGGCATCTCACAGAGATGTTTATAAGTAGGGGTATCCTGTTAGTTTATTGCATGTAGTGTATACTGACGTTAGCCACAAAAGGAATAATGGACATTTTTCACCAATCCTAAATCAACAGGTGAACCAGGTATATATACAAAGGAAGATAATGGTATAGATTATAATGCAGCCTTCATTACAACATTTAACGTTCATTTTTATGAGATAAAAACAATTATTTTAAAGAATTGTAATTTATTCGAGGTTGAAGCACCTGTTATTAGTAAATTTAATGATGGTGTAAAAATGATAGCCAGGAGAGGTAAGAATTTAAAAACTCTTCTTGAAATGTGTCAAATTAAAAAAAAAACAGAGTAAAAGGCATGAAAAAATCTGGAATGTGGAATTTATGCAAGCATATGTATGAGGGTAAATATGTTCAAATGAATGGTCAGAAATATAATGTATATGATAAACTAAATTGTAATTTGAAAGGCCTGGTATATGTGGCAATGTGTAAGCACTGTCCAACTTATTATATAGGGAAGACTACTAGAAGCCTAAAAAAAGAGTATATGTGGATCTATATGCCATTAGAAAAATGAATTTAACAAATGCACTTGCAAAATACATACAGGAGTATGGTGAACATAGATCTGAATTTTGTGGAATACAACAGGTCCATGAGCAACTTGGGGGAGAGGCATGGATGCTACATTTAGAAAGAGCAGAATTAATCTGGCAACTAAAACTACATTCTTATGTATGTCCAGGTTTGAATGACTACTGTGCAATTAATAGTATACTCAGGCTAAAAACATTACTTAGGTGAGATAATTTGTAAGCTGACCTGTGTTAGGGTAGTGATTTAATAAGTATATTTACTTATATATATTTTTATATATTTTTTTCTATAACAAGAAATATTTTAATCAATAATAATCAACTAGGATGTCTTTAGATTATTTATTAATGATGGAATTTAGTCAACATATTTTATGCATGTGCTTGTTGTATATATGTGCTTTATATTTTTAAATTTAAAGTTTTGTTATGACATCATTTGCTTTCTAGTGTGGGGCAGACTTATCAAATGCTATTTAAGAAGTTCAGTTGTGGTTTAACACTGTTTTAGTCTGATGAAGTTTGTTATTTTACAAACGAACAGCGCTTCACTTTATTTCATTATATAAGCATTTTGCTTGGACTCTGGACATTTTTGGGGGGATTTCTACAGTTTGTTTTTTGTTTTTTCATTTTTGGGAGTTCTTATGTGTGACAAGAGATGTAAAGACCTTCTAGGTAGTACTCCTTCTTTTTGCTATAGGAATAGTCCATCTCTTAAGAGGATGCTATGTTTTATATCTAATACACCTACTAGTACTGCTAATAGTATATGTAAAATCGGTACTTATCCCTGCCATCATTGTAATATATATAGATATATAAGGACTGATGACAGTCTGGTTCATCCTGACACTCAAGAATGTTCAGTATCAGTTTGTATGCTCCCTGTAGTACCTGCAATATAGTATGCCATGCTTCTTGTGAAGTGTGTAGTGCGTTCTATGTTGGTAAGACCAACAGGTGTCTTTGAGATCGTATCAGGCAGCATTTTTATAGTATTAACAAAGGGGATGAAAGAAATGCTTTATCTAAACATGTAACATCCGTAGGTAAGAACCATTAGTTCAAGTTTATGGTTTTGGAAATATGTGAAATTGGGATTAGAGGGGGTGATGTAAAGACCCGAACAGAGTGTCTGGAAATTAAATGGATGACCATCTTGCAAGCTAATAGAGGTAAAGGGTTAAATGAGTTTATACCAATTAAACTCTTGTTGAAGTCATGTGATCTTAAGCACTGATGTATTTAAAGACTTTTGGTATGTTGGTTTAGTAGACCTGATGAAGCAGCTAGTTTTGGTATGAAAGCGTTTATCTTTTTTGTTTTTATCTAGTTTTATTGTGCTTTTACATATTAAATAATTTTTGCTTTACTGCCTACAGGTCTACTTATTCTTTACATGTTTAGTTTTTGCACTGGTTGTCTCCACTTTTGTTTTATTCTTTATAATAAGAATACATCTCCAGGGTTAGTGTGACTTTTGCTATTGCATTGCTTCATATTCATTCTGTTCCATTAATATTTTTTTTACAGAATAGCATAATTCCTCTGTTATAACTTATTGCTTATTGCTTATTAACAGACACTTCCTCAAACTCCTATCAGGATTTTGCAAAATAATGGTGGGATATGGGCAGTTGCAGGTTTGCATATTTCGTGACTGCCTCATGCTGTAATTGTTAATCATCAGGGATCTAATTATAGAGGAACTAGTCCTATGTATGGCAGCATGAATGTGGGTCTTGTCACAACTAGGGTTTTCATAGACACGACCTGGTCCTTGAGACAATCAGTCATGTACTACTCTTACATAAAATGAGTATGTTCAGTTTTGGAACAAAAACATGGATAAAGCAACTACCTTAATGACAGGACTTTCCAGGTCTATTCAGAACCATATTTTTGCATATGCAGGTACCTTCAGTAGCTGGGTTTCTCAAGGGTCTGTACTGGAGTCTTTGCAATGTTTATACTTTATAAATACTTTATAAATGGTCTAACACTAGAACTGTTTTCTCTTGATATTTTCCTGAGTGAGTCTGACAAGGCAGTTTCCAGTCTTCAGCAGTATAACTGGGCCTTCAATATTAAACTGTCTGTGAATGCTGTAAAATGAATAATGATGCTTGCCCTCCCAGAAGCTAATTGAATCACACCCTTAATGCTGAAGAATCCCAAAAATAATCCATTTCCCAATGCCATGAGACAAAGTCACCCAGACCTTTTCTTAAATGCATCTTTAACATTTATATCACACAAAAATATAACAGATAGAGAAGTGTTAGCCTTTTTAAATCTTTGCTATAAGGTGTCCAGTTATCTCTCTCCCATAGCCCAACATGCTCTTGCAGTCTAATCATAGGGATCAGCTCTGTTTGAAATTGTCACATACGTCCATTACATAAGAAAAAGAAATGCCGCTTTGTCCTCATAGCAAATCTACTACTACATGCTGCTAAAAAGATTTCACTGGGTATCGATTTAAAACAGATTAATACCTCTCTTAAGTTCCCCGCCTTTTTAATGATCAAACTTCAGCAAAGACCACCACTAAGATCTACATTCTCAGTCGGGAAAAAGATGTATTCCCTCAGGAAATATCAAACAGAAATCGTCACATTACATAGGCTTTTCTTTAGTCTTAGTTGGTGAAAAAGCCTTCCTGAAAATAGGACCTGCTACATGAAAGCATGTGTAAAATGATTTTAGAAATCTGCTAAACTAAAAAGGCTTTATTAATAAATTAAAATGGCATATTTTAAAGTTGAGAAAAATAACTGAATCTGAAACATTGTTAAAATGCCTTAACTCCTGCATGATTTCAGATGAAGTTAATTCAGTAGCTCTTACTTTAGTCATGAGGTTTGGGCTAGGGGTTGTAACTGCACACATAATTGTAATTTCTTTTCACAAAAATGGTAATTTGCTTCATTCGGTCAACATAAAATTATAGCTTAAAAAGCAATACAGTCACAAGGAAAATAATCTGTATTTTAGTCTTTAGCCCAAGGATAATTCAGTAGTTAAGTTAAACGTTTACCTTTTTCAGTAAGTATTCCACAAAAATAGTTAAGCTGAAAGCCAATCACTCACTCTGTCTCTTTCTGTATCCCTGCATTATAATAAATCCCATCAGGTCTTCTGGTTTTCTGTAATACTCACTCAGAGTGAGGACTTCTCTTTTAATAAATAATGGTCTCACACAGAGTAGGGACTTTTGTTCCACTTTAAAACTCACAGCTTTAGAAACTTGTTCTGCCTCTTATCAAATCTTCCTTCATCCTTTTTTTCAAAATATGTGGAGACTCAAAATTACCTTCCCTATTCTAGAGGTCAGAAAATCAACTTTGTCAGTGACTTTTGGCCTTAATATAGCTGTATGTAAGCCTCCTTCCTATAAAACACAGATAAAAGAATTTGCCTTCTTGATTCAGTCTGTGATACAGCCCTCTCTGTAGTTAGCAGTTTGTTTCCTTGGTTCTGCAGTCACTACTCTCCCATACTACCATGACAATTTAGCCTCCTGGCAAGGTAGATTTGTGTCTCACTTTACTCTGCCGACTGCAGAGATCTTATAGCATTCATTGTAAATATCTTTTGCATATGTAATTAATTATAAATCAAATGGACTGAATATTTAGAATGTATATTGAATATTGCTATGCAAGATTATTGTGCTAGTGTGAAGTTCTTATTCATATTTTTTTTTTAATTTTATTTTATTTAGTTAGTTTACATTTGTTTACCAGGATAGTCCGACTGGGATAAAACCCATTTTCAGTGGAGGCCCAGGGATAAAAGTTCAATACATAGTAGCATAACATAGAAACCAGACATAGTAATGCGTTTTATAAAATGCAATAAACATACATGGATAGGTTATTAGGTACTATTACAACACTAGGTATCTATTTCTTAGTAATATCACATGGAAGTTACACAACATGATGGCTTTTATATAAAGAAATAAGTGTAAATAGATAGTTATTAAGGTACTTATTACAAGAACAGGTAAGATATTTAGGACATTCACTATATGCCTGTTCTGCTTTATTACAAATAGAATACAATTGTTGAAGGATAATATATCTAGTCTTTATAGACGTCAGAAGGAATGAAGGAAAAGAAATAGCATGGAATAGTGTAAGATTATGTAATCAAGGGACTTTCCATGGTAATTCAACAGATTCTTTGTGAGCCTGTATGAAATTGCATGTATAATGTTAACAATACTTATGTATTTTGCATACAGCTGGTGTAGTGTTTTTGCTCTTACAGATTTTTTCTGTATACTAGAAAGATATGCAACACAATATTTTTTCATCATGTGTACTAAATATTGCTTTACTTTTCTGAGCCTGGGTCAAGGCTGAAAAGGGAGGGTTTACTAACCCTCCTACTCTAATTAATTGATACAAATAAAATTAAATGTTAAATTAATAAAAAAAAAATCATCTGATAAACTTCTATGGGAAGTCATTTATTTCTAACTTCATTTTCCTTCCACTTTTTCTAAAGATGTCACCGTTGTATTACTATCAAGGCAGTGCTCTTCTCTTTTTCCATTTCCAGACTCCAGACTGATATTCTCAAATGTTTACAGGCCATTTGAGTAATGTACACTCTCTCAACATGTTCTCAAAGTATCCTTGGGCGTCCTCTTTATAAGTCATCAAAGGACCATGTTTAATGGAAACCATCTATTGGACATCCTTGTAAGACAAAGAGACATTGTCTTTGGGCCCTCCTGGATTTGAATGTGCAGCAGCTCTACTCAAAACACTCTGACAACCTGAGACAGACTGACTATCTGTTCCTTATAATTCTAACCATGTAAATAAATAAATATACAGAAATTAGAAAGTGGATTTAAAATATGGAGAAAAACACGTACAATACATGTAGATATATATGTGTGTGTATATATATATATATATATATATATATATATATATATATATATATATATATATATATATATATATATAGGTTCACTACGAAAGACAGAAAACCCACAAGACTGACACCCGTAATCCTGAGAGGAAATACCCAAAAGACGAGAAGACAGATGGACCACAAGCATGAAATTCAAAATCGCGAATGATTAACACACATGCAGTACACACATACACATACATACAGTGTCCCCCAAACCCAAACAAATAATTCTACGCTATTAATAATCCCACACCCCCCTACTTTAATATTCTAACTCCGAGATTGCACAAACACACACACAAGGCAAACTAACACACACACACACACACACACACACACACACACACACACACACACACACACACACACACACAAACACACACACTAACACACACTAAAGCCACACACAAACACACTTACACATAGATACTTCCTGAACCACAAAACCAGAAGAGCTAACTCAATATCCCTTAACATCGGGATTTTGAATTTCGCACTTCTGGTCTTTCGGTAATGTGAGGTATCGGGCTTCTGGTCTCGGTAATGTGGGAGTCGTATATATACACATACACACACACACACACACACACACACACACACACACACACATATATATATATATATATATATATATACACATACACACACACACACACACACACACACACACACACACACACACACACACACACATATATTATTTATCATATATTACAACCACTTATTCCTAAACATTCTTGACTTTGTGTTACGATCTGAGGAAGACAACAGTCGAAAGCGCTTATCGGATATCTTCAAGGGACAGTTTTGAGCTTTTTTATTTTTCATTTTATTTTCAAGTCGAAGTTTTATTCGTATTAAAGGACTACATTTTAATTGGAACACTTGTGGATTTTGTTGATTGGCCATCCTTGGGTGGATTTTTCTGTTTTTTTTCTGCCAATATTGACTTTGTGTAATGTAACCTCAAAATGCTGTTAACTGATTCATTCTTGTTAAACAAGGAAACCTAGTGGTACTTAATCATAACTGCCAAATTATTTCACAACATTTAAGTTTATTCTCCCAACTACCACCTTTTATCAATGGAAAAACCTGTTTGTTCATAAAAGATAAGCATTTGATCAAAATTAACATGTGTCAAAGAATATCATCTTAATGCATTGCATTTTTGTGATTTTTGATGTCATAATTGCATGCATAAATATGATATCATAAGGTACTTTCTCTTTTGCCCACATAATATGACTTACAAGTGTTATATAATGCAAGACTAAAAACCACTTTAGTTTTGCAATTGAGACAACCAGCATGCTTAAATTTGGTAACAGGGATTGGTAAAATTAAATTTGTGTCCTCATGAATATATAGGCATTTCTTATATTGTCACATTTTACAATCATTGGAAGTCTGTCAAAAATTAATAATTTTACTTTCTGTATGGGATTTTAAGTTTTTATTACATTTGAAGACAAAAGATGAAAATCCATGTAGATGGGGTAATAGAGCTAGGCCATGTAAAATGATATTCCGATATTTCTTAACATTGTTTGTGATATTGTTTGTATATCAATATGGCAACACAATAGCCTTAGTACAATAATTGGCCTTGATAGTATATACATTGAAAACAAACTCATCATTGTCCCTCATTAAAACTGAGTTATAACTAGTATGTCTATTACTTAAAACTATTGATCATATTTCATCTAACAAGCTCTATGGATAATTCTATTGCAGAGTCATAGTTTTTAAAATATTTGATCTCCAATTAACTTGTGCAATCAGGTCATTTGTCCTTTAGCCAAATCTTTTTTTATGAAATGAATGACAACTGCTGTCATGTAAATGACTATTGAAAATGTGACTTTTTTAAAGAATAGCTGGGTTGTAGGTTTTCTCTTTAAAATAATTATAAATATTAAAATCTAGAAAATAGATAAAAACTCTAGAAGCTACATGTATAAAATGGAAAAAACATTGTCATTACTTCTAAAAACACAATTAAACTTCTCAGAGTATCCATTCTCTATCAAATAAAAATCTAAAATGTATAAATATATAAATACATCAATAAATATTGATTTAAATAACAAAACAAGTCTTCAAAACATATTTTTCAAATACCATAATATTCTATTGTTGTAAATGGGAGTGTAAGATGCTCTGAATGCCATGCTTTTTTATTCATGGAATTATTCTCCATCAGTGTAAAAATAGTTACTGTTTAAACAATTTCCATTAACTGTTTTATTAGAGATATTTCTGTATTTAACAAATCATGATTCACTAAAATAACCTTCTTAAATCAATCAAGTTCTCTGAAAATGGCATATTAATGAAAATAAATATCTACATCTATGGTCACAAACTATGTCTCTCAAAATGACATTGTCCATCAAAAGGCTTTCAAGTGCCAAGAATCTTTTAGTAAATATTCAAAAATTTTCCACCATGATTTTAAAATATTATCAATTAATAAAGCTAAAAGTCCAATTTTCAAACTTGCTGCCACAGCAATGAGGCAGAAAGGATGGTGAAACTGATCTTTAATGGACTTTAGGGACTCAAAATATTGCTGGAATATTAGGAATCTTCATGTCTGAAAACTCATATAAGGTATTATCAATGCTTCGTTGCATTAACTATTCAAGTAACAAAACATCAATATGTAAGCAATATTAACTGATTCCTGGATAACTGCTGCCTATAAAAATTGTCAACATCAAGAATGTTAAACATTTTATTGACAATCTAAAATACCCATTAAGATGACTCCATGTTCTTTATCTGGCTTCACGACCTGAACAGAATACTTGTCAGGAAGTTTACCAACAATTTTCTTTCATCTTGGCTAATGTGATATGGATGTGGGTAATTACAGTTTTTAAGGCCATGATACCATATTCATATAATTATTCAAATATTGTAAAGTAGCATGATGGGGGATGAAAGTGCTGCGTTTTCTTTACATTAGTCATTGCTGAGAAGGAAATATTGCTGTTGTCAAAATATATAGCAAGGTAAAGATTTCTGGAGAATAACTTCAACTCATTTAAAGTCTCTCCGGCATGTGGAAGGTTTTACTTAGCACAAAATTAAATCTGATTTTAAAAATACATTGATGAGTATTATTAATGCATAAATGACTGTAACTAAAACTTTTAACTTTGATTAAAATTAAGTAAGACATTGGTGTCCATGTAGTTAAGTGAAGTCATCTCCTTTGTCTGAGACCCCACTTGAAAGTGTTGTGACATTGAATTCTCAATGCATCTTCTGATGAGAGTAAAAATTCCTGCAACTTTTTAAAAATGCTGTTGCTTGGGTTTGATGGGTAATTAATAATCAAGTCTGTCTCTCAAAAGTTTCCTCCCTTTGCTTTCTTTAACCTTATTAACAAATTGTGTCCATATTCGAGAAAATGTCATTGTAATCCTTGTTAAAGGAAGACAAGGGTACCTGTTTGAAAGGTTGGGACCCACATTAGAAAGTCTTGTAATCTAGAGGCTAGATGGCCAAAAATCTCTGCTTACATATACTGTCTGAAGTTGTCATTTTCCTGAATATTCCCTTTTCTCTGATATATGGTGATCTTGGAGTTGGTATATGTAAGCTTGGGTGGTGTTGGGTCTTTGTAAAGGAGAAAAGTGATGTTTGATATTTACTCTTTTCCAAAATTTTGAATTTTTTTTTCTGGCATGTTCGGACTTGGTATTTTCAGTCTAGACATTTCAATATGGAGCTGAAGCAAAGGAAAAAGCAAATCTCTTGCAATGAAACAAGTCAAACTGTTAATCTCATTTAAAAGATTGTCCATGTATTTATCATTCTCATTCTCTTATCAACAGAAGGAATATTTGCATACCAGTCCTCTTGAATAAATTTACTAAATGTTTGTATATTTGTGAAGATGCTTCAACAACATTTGAAAAATTCCATACTCTGAGCCCCATTCTGAACTCTCCTAGCTTACAAACATTTGTTGAAAAATGTAATATTTAGATGCAAAGTATGATATTTAGCTGATATCTTCTCAAACTCACCTAATTGTTTTTTGAGAGAAACATTACTTGCCAAATCATTATATCACTCATCTAGGCAGTGCACAGAATGCTTGGAATTCTGCAACTAACATCCATCTCCTTAAATAAGTATCCTGCCAAGAAGCATCATGGAAGAGCCCAGATTCTCTCTATCACCAAAATGGGTATTTCTCAAGTCCTCATGTTGTTGTGTCTTTCGGTTTTTCCCAGTTAGGGGTCACCACAGCGGAACTCCAGTCCGCTAATGATTGGCAGTAGATTTTTATGAGTCAAGTTGCCGGCCCTGACGCACAACCTTCAACGAAGGTACGCCCATTCACGCATGTCTCCACACAGAAGACACTCTAGCGGAGAATCGAACAGGACAATGTATTTCTGTGAGGTGACAATGCTACCGCAGCACCACCACTTCTCAAGTCCTCATAATGATCCAATTATTGTGGAAATTATCTCAGCAATATTATCAAATTATTTAACACAAAAGTTGAACTAATCATATTGACCTAAGCTGACTCATCAAGTAGTTCTAGTGAAGACATAAGCAGTATGATATAAACAAAAATAAAAATAAAAATAAAAAAAATAAATAAAAATAAACACCATAGATGCTGTATGGTCATAAAACAGTCAAACCAAAATAAAAAAAAACATCACACTACTGCATTAAATGCTCCATACAGTTAATAGGTAATATGTTGCACTAAGTGCTTTCATCCTCAACAAATAATAATGGGCTTCTTCGGAACCAATCACATAGGCAGAAACACTCAATTTAAATAGCATTCATTTGCCATGTGATCACATCGCTGGACCAACAATATTTTCCTCCTAATTTTAGCTATGTAAATAAACATGTAAAATTAGAATCTAAAAAATTGCAACCCATACGCACATGTAAAAAACAGTATAACTTTACTTATTCATAAACTTTCATGATTTTGTGGAACATAACCTCAAAACACTGCTAGGTGATGTAATCTTACAAAGACCAGGAAAAATAGTGGTGTTGAATCTCAGTTTGCAAATTAATTTATGATATTCAGGTTTATTTTCCCTGTCATCAACCCTAACTGAAGGAGAAACCTGTTCAATCACAAAAAGTAAATATTTGGAAAAATAAAAACATGTTAAAGCATGTCTACTTAACACATTGCATTTATCATGCTTGTTACCATAATAACTATGTTCATTAATATAGTACTGTAGGGCATCGTCTGCCTTAACCACTTAATATGACTGATGTGTTACATATTGCAAGTAAAAGACAGTAAACTTAAACTTCATAACAGAGTTAGGAAAAAGTAACTCTTTGCCCTCATGAATATGCAGGCATTGCTTACAATGTCCACATTTTATCATCCTTGGAATGCTGTTAAAGAATTTTAATGTTTTCTTTTTACATATGGCATCTTAGGTTTTTCTTATGTTTTTACATCAAATTAAGGAAATTTGTCCAAATGAGATGACAGATCTCTATCATGCAAACTAATATTCTGACATTTTTTAAACAATATTCTTGACTGACAACAACAAGGTAACATGATTGCCTTATTCAAATGATTCACCTGAGCTGGGCATGCATTACTATGTCTATTAATTAAAACTATTGTTCCCATTTCATCTAAACCCTGTTGATAATCCGGTTTTAGAAATATGTTTTTTAAAATCTTTATTTATTACAAAAATAGCTGCTCATCAGAAATTAGCCTTGCCAGTTGGACTTTCCTTTTTTTAATTCTGTTTTACACACACAAACACACACACACACACACACACACACACACACACACACACACACACACACATATGTATTTACATACATATGTGTGTGTGTGTGTTGATATATATATATATATATATATATATATATATATATATATATATATATATATATATACACACACACATATACAGCTATACATATGTATGCATGTATACATATATACAATGGAGGACACGTATTGTAATGTAAATAAATATCTGAAAATATAGTCTTAACTTCTAAGAAATCATTAAATGGGAAACAATATTCTAGGTAATGCCCAAAAGTGATGGAGCAACAAATGGCCATCTTGCATTTGTGAATTAATATACCAATCAAAAGTAGCACAGGAAAGGAGACTGCAATTTGAAATGTTAGAAGTGTGGAGCTGAGGACACATGCATGATTCCATATTTTGGGACTGTAAGAGAGAACAACAAAGATTAAGGCAAGCAATTCAAGAGTGGACCAAAATATATTGTAGAACTTCAACTTGATTATAGGCAGCACTGGGGCTCAGGGTAGAGACAAGTTAACAGGCTGGAGTAGGGAGGAAATGATTATTTGAATGTTATTAGCATTTGTACAAAAAATAGTTAAAGGAAGGGAAAGGAGAACAATGCACTCTGGGAGAACAATGCGCTCTGGGAGAACAATTCACTGTGTAAGAGGGGAGACTTCACATGTTTAGCATCTGAAAGTGATTATAAGAGTTTAGTATTATTACAAACTGAATGAGATGCAAACTAGCTCTAAATGATTGATATCTTCACCACATTTTATTGGAATTTGAATAATATGAAGAGGTTTCAAGGCAGGTGATCTAACATTGCTGTTTATATTCAATTAGGCTCTGTGTGAAAGATAGGAAATGTTCTGGTCATATGTAAAGAAGTGAATAGTGTTTAGACATTGTTTAATTATGTTAATGTACCTTGCAGGTAGCATACACTTGTGTAAAGTTGTTGAATATATTTGTTCTCTTGTTATTTATGGTATTTTGTCCTGAAAATCAAATAAAAATATTTTAAAAGACTTCCAAGTAGGGCCCACAGAAATATACTGTTGTTTCTCTTTGACAGCTTCCTCACATCTGTCAGGAATTCCCTTAACCTTCAGCTTTTAACATGGCTCTGTGTTATTTATTGCTCTACTATCTGGCACATGAAACAAGAAAAGGACTGCTTTAGTCAAGTATGTCAATAAAATCCCTGGTCTGCATACAGGCTGTTACCAGCAGCATGCATCACTATAATGACTGTTCTTACAATGTAGATCTGGGATGGATACTAACAAATGGATAGAAAGACCTTATTGTTAGAGAAATCTCATTTTCCCATCTTACTCTGAATGTCTTTATGGTCTTGATATCCCCAGAGTAGGGTAGAGGTTTTCAATTTCTGCTTATCTGGAACTTAGATCAATAGAGACACACATGACACACAGCAGATATCTCCCTCTCTGTAGAACGTTTCCATCAGTAGTCACTGAGATTTCTTACCTTTCTTAAAAAAAACATGTTGCAGATACATGTTAATTGCCTAGGCAACAAGAACCTATTTCTGTGCTTTCTTAAGGGTACCTAAACTGTGAATATGTGAGATGTTCCAGAGACTGCATCTTCAGTCCTAGAAATCTTGGCATTGCCTCATTTTCTGACAGTTTTATATTTGCTATTAGTTCAGGGATGTTATGGCTTAACCTTAGCAATGTTTTTTATTTCTTCTTTTATACTTTGATTGTAAAATGCATCCTTTTCATTTTCTTCTGCACTGATTCCATATATTACTTTACTGCACTGTCTTTAACATGCTGTTTGTTAGCAATATATATGCCTAGCTTAGTTGAGCTAACTTGGGTCACTACTATGGAAGACGCCTTCCATATATGTATGTATACAGCTGGTTGTGAAATGAATAATGGAAAAGTATTCAAAAAACATAAATATGCATCTAAATGCAGGTAACATACACATTTAAAAACACCCACAGCACCTGCAGGCTTAAGCAGTAAAATAATAGCTTATTTAATTTCCTACAGTTTAACTGCTCCACATTCGTCTGAAAGGATTATATATACTCAGTGCCTTTTAATATCCAGAGATACACTTTGTCATTATCCTTATTAGTTTCTTTTGTTGCACCATATCGAATGCCTGTCTACACTCACGAAAGGTGTTGCAACACTCGTAGAGTATGGTAAGTCAAAAATGTCATTACAAAAGGTTCATTATACAATGACTGCCAATTAGTATTCCAAAACGTGCACACTGATTGGCCAGCCCAACCAGCGTGCTCCTTGTAAATCTGACACATTCTAATGGAAAAAGGTCCGGTCGTCCAGACTTTTTCCATAAGTATAAGTCTTGATTTTATTTGTTTGTGTTAGGTAGCAATGGAGAACGGAAGTCTCCGTTGCTGTAATCTCACTATGTTATATGTTTAACATAGCAAGATATCTTAAAAAAACAGCAACAGAGATCTTCCTTTCTCCTATGCTTTTTTGAAAGATATCTCACTATGTTAAACTTATTTAACATAATGAGATAGCTTTAAAAAAAAGAATAGAGATCTTCCTTTCTCAGTTGCTTTTTTTAAAGATATCTCACTATGTTAAACTCATGTAACATAGCGAGACAGCTTTAAAAAAGCAATGGAGATCTTCCTTTCTCCGTTGTTTCGTCTACAAAGCTCTGATGTACTGCGTAAGCATACGCATGGACAGTACATCAGAAAAAGCCCCAGAATAGTGGAAAACTGCAGAAGGGCACCATGCAGATATTATACAAAGGCATTATTTAAGAAAAGTAAGTTTTTTTTTTCTTAAATAATGTCATTGTATAATAGCAATAACCCACATCTGGGTGTGGGCAATGCTTGATTTACCCATGGTTGTCTTTGTTTGGTCACTCAGGCTTCGCCCTTGTGACCAAACCACACCAACCGTGGGTAAATCTAGCATTACCCACACCCAGACGTGGGTTATTGCTCACCTAGTGAATATAGGCTGACAGGTTATCAAACTCTTTTGCTTACAAAGTAAACACCAAACCACCTCCTAATTTAAAGTTCAGCAAAGTGTCATTTTATGTTCATAGGTATTGTAGCATTATTGAGGAAACAATTAGGTTGAATCAGAATCCTAGAAACAACCAGAAATAATCTCTTCAGACCATTTTTCACAGCAGTTTTTATTGTAAGTCATTCTTCCATTGCTGGTCAAAGGAAACCAAAATCCTTAATCTAGATACATTAATGAATGGTGAAAGTGAAATTTCATGTTGCTGTGGTACATAAAACAGTATAAAACTGACCTAAATTACTTCTATGGGCTAGGCTTGTAAAGGCTCCAGGGCTATTAGCCTAGTACACACCTATGAACCTGTTTTGTCTCAATAGCCATCAGTTCCATCTGTAATTTAAATAATTTAGAATTATGCTTGTTTGAGACTGCAAAGGAGCATAGATACAGACATTCTCATATAAAACAATGCAAGTAATGGTTGATGAATGGATATTTGAGATCAGTGTAGCTGATATATACATATATATTATATGTGTGTGTGTGTGTGTGTGTGTGTGTGTGTGTGTGTGTGTGTGTGAGGCCTAACGTTGCAGGATGGAGGAGTTTTACAGCCCCTGGAAGATCTAGTATTTCCCAGTACTATGCATCCAGGATGGACTATTATGCTTAAGAGAAGGATTTACTGCAAGTTATTCAAGTCTAACTGGGTTGTTGTCGAGGTAAAGAATAAAAGTCAAAGCCGCTATTTGTGATAACTGATCACATTAACTCATTTCATTGTTACAGATTCTGTAAGGCAGCAAAAGTATCTGTTCATGTATTTTTAAACAGATAAATTACCTGAGCAGGAGAAGCTTTTTCAGCTGTGACAAAACGACAATGCAGAGAGCTGTACAAAACATATGAATTATGCAAAGAATCAAATAAATCAACAAGTACAATTCACCTCACTGGAATGCAGACATAGTACTTGAGCATCTGTCTGCTTAATGACCATGAACCATTGTTGGCATCATTGAATACTGCTATGTGATAAAACAATGTTGTTTTTTTTATAAAAATAAGAATACTTTGAGTTTTCTACAACTTTTTGTACTCTTTAGTTGTTGGGAATAGTCAGAGTACATAATCTGTTTAATATGTGGCTACATTAACTATGTAGAATGAAATGCCTCCTGCATTATTCATAAATTGCTCTGCAGTGTTATTGATGATGGCAACCTATAGGATGGCAGGAAATGTAGAAAATGCAGTTTGTCTGGGTATCACATTTATTTTACCTTGTTAACCAAAAACACTTCTGAGATTATTGTCCTATTCAGCTGAAAGAAGGGAGATGTTATAGCTGTCTGGCAAGATCTGATGAAGACTGTTGCGGGTATCCCCTACTTGTCCAGTATGTTGCAATGTGAGAAAGATGCAATCTGCTAGCTTCACAAGTGAGACAGGATATGCTCATGAGTGTTGAGAGGGAGATATCAACACTAAAATGGCTACTGAAGTTAATGTGAGAACGATACCTGGATAACATAGGATACTTACAGTTTAAATCTGAGGAAGCAGATACTGGTGAATCTCAAAGTGTAGAAGTGAGTGATTGTCTTCATATGTCTGAGTAGCTACAATTTAATAATAGAAAAAGGATTTTACTAGTGAATTGCATGCGTCAGGGAACAGACCCAACAGACCTGTGACATCAGGGGTCTATATTACATCACCGACCGCTTAAAAATGCGAACGGTGATTAATCAACCCTATGTAAGCGAAAGCTTACAATTTCAGACTGTCAGAACAGTGATTTTTTTCCTAGGGAAAAAAATAGCTGTTCCAAAACACATACACACAACAAAAGCACACCAAACAAACAGCAATCCACACACGTACACCTAAAATCTTACACCTAACCCTGCACTAAACTATACACACACCACTAACTATCCACTTACCTTAACCCAAACCCTAACCCTAAGGTCCGACACTATTGCTCACTTACTTCATCTGCTCCCTAACCCTAACTCACCTAACCCACCCTAATCCTCATGTCCACACAATCGCACACTTACCTGAACCCGACCCATAACTTTCCACCACAGCGGTGAAAATACCGAAGCAATAGAAACAGACAACCGAATTCTTTCCCTAGGAAAAAATTTGTTTTTCTGTTGTTTTGATATTTTAAGCTTTCGCTGCATAGGGTTCGATATTAGAACATTCGAAGGTTTGAAACCTCGATGTTCTAATATAGATTCGACAGCAGGCCAAACAAGAATTTGATGTGTTTCTCAAAGGTGCAGACATTTTTCAAGCACAAGGCAGCATGTCTGCAATGCTTAGGAAAGTCAGAAAATTCCAGAACAGGCACATCCTAATCTGTTGTTTATTATTTACATTCTCAGGGACTTAGCCCTTCATTCTCCCTCTCTCTCTCTTTTTATAATATGTCAGCCTCATACAGTTTTGGTTTAAGCAATCTAGTATGAGGGATGCATATTAAGGGAAAGAATTTGTAGCAGTACCTGTTGCAATAACAGAAGAGGTGTGTTGCATTTCAGCTGCACAGATGCAGCATAAAACAAAGGACTTGGGTTAATAGGTTCATAGGTTGGTACTAGGCTATCGGCCCTAGGGCCTATACAAGCCTAGCCATAACAATTCCCCAGCTATTTCTTCCCACACTATTTACTTCCTTGGACCCCCTGTCTAGCAGGGTGACTGACATGATCCCCAGGGTGAATTTCATTTCTCCCATCCAATCATCAAGGTTCTTTTTGAAGAGGGCCAAAAAGGCGCTGTGCTTGACATGTATGGGCAGTCTATTCCGGAGTCTGGGGAGTCTCTGGGTCCATGAACCTATCCCTCCCTCATGTTTTGTTTATTGTGATGACAAGATTTAGATCCCTGGAGCATGTCGCTCTGAGGGATTGGGATTTCTTTAAGTGTAGCATGTCCAACAGCTCTGGGTTTGACATGGCCTTGTATGTTAAGCAGAGATTGCCTCGGAGTAGATGATATGTGACAGAGTATAGCTGGAGCTTTTTAAGGCGGTCAGCATAGGGCATCTGCTTTAGGCCTGTGATTCTTTTAGTGAGGTATTTCTGCAGCCTTTCCAGTTGTTGCAGATGTCTTGAGAGGTACATACCAAATGGGGCATTGTATTCTATAATGGGTCTAATGAGGGATGAGTACAGTGGGACAATGACCTCCTTTTTTCTGGATGAAAAGCCCTTAGTGATGAGGTGTGCCACATAGAAGGATTTCCTGACTGTTGTGGCAATTTGGTTATTAAAGGTGAGACCACTGTCCACCTGTGTCCCTAAGTCTCATCACAGTTTCTGTGTTTAGTGTACTGCCACCTATGTGGTAATTCATGGGTACATGTTTTTTTTCCCAAAGGGGATAACTATACATTTCTTGGCATTGAGCTTGAGCCCATGGCTCTGGCACAAAGCATCTGTTTCTGTAAGGCCCTTTTGTAGAGTATCCACATCATTTGGGGTTCAGTAATGGCTCCCAGTTTATAGTCATCTGCAAACTTTGTTAGCCAGAGTCCCTTAGTTTTGGCCTGTACTTCAGAAACGTAGATGCCAAACAAGAGAGGTCCCAGGACTGAACCCTGAGGTAGTCCACTTGTCACTTGTCCGGAGCTGGATTTGGAGTCAGCTACTTCTACAGTATGGGTTCTGTCAGTAAGCAGGTTGGCAACCCATCGAGTGACGTATGGATTAATGCCCAGCTAAGTAAGTTTATTTATGATTCCAGAGTGGGTGATGATGTCAAAGGCCTTGGTGAGGCCCAGATAGGCTGTGTGGACTGCCTTACCCTTGTCCACAGCTCTGGAGACTGATTTGAAGAAGTCAATAAGGATCAGGAGACAAGCTCGGCACTTCATGAACCCAAACCGGGTGGGGTCCAGTGTTTTAAGGTTGTCAATGTCTTCGTTTATAAGTTCCATGATAATACGTTCCATGGCCTTGCAGATCAGGCTCATCAGACTGATGGGGTAGTAGTTCCCGGGATCCAAGGTGGATCCCCCCCCTTGTGGAGTGGGATAACTGTAGCTGTGCGCTACTCAGTGGGCACAAAGCCTGAGGTGAGGGTATGATTAAACATGACACTTAGGTGAGGTGCCAGTTCATTTTGTAGTTCATGTAGTACACAGCCCAGGATGTCATCTGGTCCTATGGATGCTGTATTCTTAGCTTTGGAGAGTGCGTTTTTTACCTGTGTGGCTGTTATTACTGGAATTTGGCAATCATCCAGTATTGAGATAAGCCGTTTAGGGGGTGAGAGGGGGGTGAAGTTGGCACTGAATCGATCTGCCAGGATATTGGCAATATCCTTGGGATCAGTATATTTAATGCATTCTGTTATAGCTCAGAGCAAATGTGAGCATTGCCATTTAGATTCTTGACATAGTTATAGAATGCCTTGTGGTTGTCTTTGGAATCTTTGGCAATTTTATTTTCGTAACTAGCTTTGGAGGATTTTATGAGGGATCTCAGCTTCTTACTGAGGCTGGTAAGGGAGTTTTTTGCATCCTGGTATTTTCCTCTTTTCTGCAACAGTTTCTTCCTTTTGTTGTAAAGTTTGTTTATGGCAGAGGACCTCCTTTTTTTGGAGGAGAGCATCTTGGTTCTATTTGGGATGGCACTATTCATGCATGAATGAATGTGCTCGTACAGTGCCTTAGTGTAGGACTCAGCAGTAGAACTTTCAGTTCCCGTCTGCATGGGTGTCATGAAGTTTGTAACTTCTGACTTGAGTATCATGAAGTTGGCCTTGGAGAAGTTTTTCATGGAGGTTTCCTTACAGGGGGGGGGGGGTGGGGGTGGGATATGGATGTTAAGGGTGATTAGCTTATGGTCTGACCTGACCAATGAGGGCTGATCATAGGTGTGGAGCATCGATTTGCCATGTTGGTAATAACCAGGTCTAGGATATTGGAGCCCCTGTTGGGACTATGGATTAGTTGATCCAGGGCATTGGAATTTATGAATTCCAAGAACCACTGGGCAAAGGTGTTGGTGCACGAGTAGTTTTTCCAGTTAATGGCAGGGTAGTTGAAATCACCCAGTATTAGGGTGTTTGGTTGTATATTAATATTTTGCAGTATGTTTAGAAAGGTGTAGTGAGAATCTTGTTGATAATATACTATATAGTGCATGAACTTCTAGTGAACTAATCTGTAAAGGTGAGGGTAGTGGAAACATTCACAGTGTAAATTTTTCAAAACTGACACAAGCAACAAAAAACTCTGTATCACAAGAACCATACACTTAAAACAAATGCCAGCTCCCTACTGAAATGTCTGCAGTCAAAGTGCCGAGTGCCAGCAAACCAAAACAAGAAAATAAGAGAGAAGAGAGACTCTTGAAAATTCATGTTCTTCTTAAAACTTAAAACTTCTTTTTGCAGAGGGGACAAGCCCTGAACAACCCCCAAACACATATATATATATATATATATATATATATATATATATATATATATATATATATATATATATATAATATCAACTCCAAGATCATCATACCTCAAAGAAAAGGGAATACTCCAAGAAATGGCGTCTTGAACTTAGTATATGCAAGTCCTTTCTTTCAGTCATTCAGTCTCCGCATTTGTCGACTCACTCTAATTTGTCCAGATATTTCAAATGTTTGCCAAAAGGGCCACCAGAACACATGGCCTTAATGGTTACCAAAAAGGCCCCAATAACATGTGGAAATGTATGTCAAGTGCTTGTTTTCTTGGTAAGGAGTGCAGTAAGATTTGTACGCTATTCAACTATAGCAGTGTTACCAACATAGGTTTGTTTCAGCTTATATGCCACTGCTCAGTACAATGTTTCTTTTATTTTCTTTTTTTTTTGGCAAAATACTGTATTACATTTATAAACGATAAGAACACCAGACAAAACTGAGTGTTGCTAATGTCATCACCATGAGGAATGGTCAGGAGTGATGCACCTGAGGGTGCGGGTCCAAAATATTTATAAGAAACACATTACACAAGGCAAAAGTGCTAGGATGATAGAATTCACCTAGTACTACATACAGCATCCTAATAATTCTTATCTTTTTATTTTATAATGTATATTTTAAAATATCATTTATTACAAAACTGGGCCTCACAACCAGTTAAGAAAAACAAACATATTCTATATTTGCATACTCTGCATACATATTTGCTGCCCTCTAAAATTAAATGAGCTTCTCTGCCTCATGGATCATTAAATAATGTTCTTTGCAGTCTAATTAAAACATGAATAGATTCATAGACTCATACTGTTTACAATGTAGATTCAGTCTATGGCCTCTAATCATCTTACTAATACCCACGTTTAGATGACACCTCAGCTGCATAACAGAAGAAGTCAAGCCCAAGATGAATTCAAGGGCACTTATCTAGTCATTAATGTCTGCCTCAAAAAAAGTGAGGGTATAACTCAGTTTTAAATGTAATGGAAGATTATTCTAGAGGTGAGGAAATACTGAGCAATAAATCTGCAGCATGTATTGTTTATTAACTGATAGAGAATAAAACCAGTAGTTTCAGTGTTAGTGGAACCATTTGTTTTATGCAGGTGTAGGAGGTTAAGCAGACCTATAACACAGAATGATAGATGTAGACCTCAAGGAAGGAATCTATATGAGACAAAGTGCAGGTAAAGAGCTTCACATCTGTCTTGGTGGCTGCAGTTTTGTAGTCTTCTGTCTTTTTTATTTAGGAACCCCTGATGTCTTTCTTTTGTTTTAATTTTTTTATTAATTTTAAAAACAATAAATAAACAAATCAATTATAAAAAAAATAACTATTTATACAGGTCCACAGCTGATCAATGCATCCAAGTAATACATATCAACAACAATTAATATTTTTCAAGCACGTCTTTAAGGTTAAGCCAATATTTATATGAATGTGTAAAATTAAAAGTTCTCATCTGTATAGTATGCAATTCACTACGGTAAATAATTGTCATATTTATAAATTCAACACTAGAGGGGTCAACTTTAATTTCCAATTTTTAGTAATTGCTTGTCTGGCTATAACAAAAATAGACCAAATAAGAGGTATTTGGTTTCTTGGAATTTTTTCAGAAATTGGAGAACTAAATAAAACTAAAGATTTAGAAACATTACATCTATCTGACATATAACTTTAATGAAGTTATTAATTTATTTCCAAAAAAAGGAGATTAATTCACATTCATATACCATATGCACCCAATCAGCTATTTCAGAATCATATCTCCAGCATTTATATTCTATTTGATTTATACATAATTGTAATTTTGTTAGGATTGACAAAAGCTCTGTGTAAAAATTTCCAAGTGAAAATGTTCTTATATAATGAAGATGTGGTTTTATCTATAGATTATTATATTATTTTCTTGTATTATTCATTGAAGTATTATTTATTCATTTTTGAGGAGTAGTTCCAATAGGAATTGTCTAAATATGTGAACTCTAAATTAAGAATTTTATAAACTTGTGACCAATATGATTTATTTTTCATTGCATTATTATTGATATTTATTAAGACTTCCAATAATTTGGGGAATGATTTATCTAATTTAAATATCTCATTAATCTCTGTGTTCAAAAATTCTCTAAATATTTGTAAAATGAACCAATTCTCAGAATCTTGGTTGTATTTGGACCTTTAATTTTCAACAGTCTGTATATCTGTATCCAGGCCACTGTTTTGAGGCAATAATAAACTTTTATATCACAACCACAGATACAAAGATGAGTGCTTTCGTCTGAAAACTAGACTTCATCAGATAAAAAGACACACCTGCTACTCATTACTTAAATACCATTTCTCCCAATACATATCAATTAATATTTAAAGAAACCGCACTTAAGAATCCATTAAAAAAAAAAAAACAACAGATTTAAAAAATCAGTACATCACTCACTACAGGATGAAAGACCCTAACAGTGCATCCTGTACCTAAACGAGTACATAAAAAATCTTGTCTTATGACTAAATGATGGATGTGCCAATTTGCATTCCTCTTTTATATAATTGTGTTACAAATAGGATAAAAAATTTTGTATATATGTTGTTATATTCTTGCATAAAACATCTCATATGAAAGGTCCACAACAAACTAATACATGGACTTATTAACATTATATGAATAAAATAAAATAAATCAAATATTTTCTGCCTTAAATGTCAAAACAGGTTTAATTGTTACATACTCATTAAGCCCAGGTGGAATAAAAGATTTTAATCTAAGCTGCCATTTCAATTCTTTGTTGAGCAAAGCATTTTTCATGTCCCCACCTTTAAAATTGTTTGTTACAATAAGGTCTATGATGCCAAATTTAAAACCATTGAAAAAAGGACATGACAAAGAATGTTTGTACAAGGCGCTGGTCTCTTTTCCAGTTCTTATATCGTATTGATGCTCATACATTCTATCTTTAAATGCCCTCTCTGTTTTGCCTATATAGAATGCATGGCATCCTACACACTTGGCCATGTACACAATCATCCTGCTTTTGCAATTTCCCTTACGAAATTTAACAACACTGTTTAAACCATTATTTAACTTAATTTATGCTTCCCTAAAGATGAGATGGCATGAACTACAGTTGCCACAGGAAGTTGCTGCTTGAAAAGTGCTATTAACCATATCACCCTGTTCAAATATTCTTTTAAAATTTTTACCGGTTTTGTAGGTGAAAAAAGGTTTAGCACCTACTACATCATATACCTCTTTATTTATTTTAAGTGTATTCCAATTGGCTCTAACTATATTAGTGAATGATTCAGAAAACATATTGTATTCCATAACACAGGCCCCATATAAATTTTTTCCTTCTGTTTCTCTTTTTGTTATCTTAGACAGAGTTTGTCCCAACAAGGCCTTATATTTACTGCCCCAGCCTCTATATACTTCATCTAGTATTTCTTTTACCATCTCCACTGGATACCTACTTTCCAAAAATTTTTTTCCTAAAAATGTAAACTCATTGATCAAGTCATTAAACTCTGAAGTCATTCTTGCTACTCTTACAGCTTGACCTTTAATGAGACTTCTTTTTTGTGCCTGAGGATGATGACTAGTGTAGTGCAGATAACTGTTGTACCAAGTATTTTTATGATAGATTTTTGATTTAAATCCATTACTTGTTTTTCTAATAGTAGTGTCAAGATAATTTATACTGTTTTCATTCCATGTATGTGTGAAAGTGAAAAAGGGGGTACTACTGTTAAGATAATCAATGAATTGTTCCAAGGTGCCCTTGTTTCCATCCCACAATATAAAAATATCATCAAGGAACCTTAAGTACAATCTTATGTTCTTATAAAAGGAACTATGAAATACGTACCTATTTTCCCATTCAAGCAAAACTAGGTTGGCATATATGGGGGCACATGCTGCCCCCATTGCCACACCACTCATTTGTTGGTAGTATTCTCCCTGGAAGTTTATGTAGTTATTGTCTAATATTACCTCCATAAGTTCTAAAATCAAAGAAATTGTATCTATAGAAAGAATGGAGTACCTATAAAGACTATCACTAAAATAGTCATGTCCTTTGATCCTGGGTATACTAGTAAAAAGGTCTTTGACATCTATGGTCAGGAAGCTACAACTTTCTGTCCATATGTCTTTAGTTAATTTACTAAGAAATTCCCATGAATCTTTTATTAAATGTGATGTTTTAGTACAATTGTCAACATAAACTGCAAGAGGGTGGGTCTTTGAATATTTTGCTGACACTATCGGTCTAAAAGGAGGCTCTGCAATAGATTTGTGAATTTTAGGCACACCAATGATTTTCGGTATAATGGGATGAATTTGTCTTAAATAATTGTAAGTTTTACTGTCTATCCTATTGTCCAACAAGTATTCCTCCAGTAATGAATCAATTCTCCTATATGCTATACTAATCTGATTTTTTGACACTGATAAATAAGTAGAGGTATCAAGTAAAATATTCATAATAACGTTGTTGTATTCCTCTACACTAAACAATACAACCCCCCCCTCCCTTATCAGGTTTCATTATGCAACAAGTTCCTTGAGTTTGTAAATCATATAATAAATTCATTTCATCAGTGGTCATGTTGGAATGTCCTGCCTTCCATTTATTTCTTGTATATTCATTGTATATTTCCTCTAACTATTTTCTCAAACATTAATAAAACCAGATGGAGGGGTGGGTTGTATGTACTACTTCTCACCAACTCAGAAGAAATATTACTGTTGTTATCTTTATTATTATTATTATTATTATTATTATTATTATTATTATTATTATTATTAATATTGTTACTGCTGTTATTGTTATTATTATTGTTGTTGAACAAAATATTTAAATTCAACTTTCTAAAGTATAATTTGAAATCTGTTAAAAGATCAGCTATGTCCCCATAATTTGATTTAACAAATTTAAAACCCTTTGAAAAGAGAACAAAATGTTCCTTAGTCAATGTAATAGGTGTATAATTAAATATTTTGAAACCCTTGTATTTACTGAGAATACCTTCTGTGTCATCTACTACTATTATTTCCCCTTCCTCGTTACCTTCTTCCACCTGTAATTCATCCCATAGGTGTCGAATGTTTTGCCTGAATCTGAGGGATACCTGGTCTTGTTTGCTAACCGCTCTGACTTTTTTGGTAATAAAAAATTCTCATTGTGTTCAGGAAAAGAATCTAACTCATCTAGGGGCCTGTGTGTAACTGAATCTCCAAATGTATCTCTTTTATTTATAGGTGTCCTATTTTCTGTGTATTTTTTCTCCCTATCATCCCTTTTGTTTTGATTAGAATATATTTTACCAACAACCTTATTGCTGTAGTTCCTAAATGGACCTGCATAGACATTCCCTACCCCATACTGTTGTTTGTCCCTTGCAAACCTTTTTCTGCTTTCTATTGTAAATATTTTGAGTCCTTTTATCAATTTTAACCAACACCTTTTTATATAACTGTTCATACTCAGGGAACAAGATGTCTTTAATAATATCAGCATTTAATCTGTTGGCATCAACAGTCAAATTAGATAGAGCCACATTGTTGTACTTAATCAAACGTGTAATCAAACCTATACCACATTCAGCAAAGAAGTTATGAAAATCCTTTATCACTGCTTCAGTATAAACTATACCAAAGGGATACTTAAAAATCTAAGTCCCTGTGGAATAATTTTGTGGTTCAAACAACATTTTAAATAACCATTATCTATTTGCAAACACTTCAATTTGAAAAGTTTTTTCTCAAACAAAAAAATAATTTCTTTTAATGTTGGCACATCCTCATAATTTTCTCCATTTAAAATATCATAGTTGTTAACAAAGCTTTTATTAGAATTAATGTTAAATTCATAATTCCCATCCATCACTTCTTTAAAACATAAAGAAGGACCGAAAACAGTACTATTAGCTATTCCGTTTACTTTAATATTGTCAACAGCATTAACTGAGCTGTTACCACTACAACCAGGCTGTTGAACTGGTAAAACAGTACCTCTTTGATTAGAGCTGGTTCATGTATTAGCTCGCCCATCATTGTCCACCAGAGACCGGGAAGAAGAACTGTTGCAATGTCCAGTCGGCACTTGACATTGTTTAAATAAAAAACTTTATTTTGCAGAGCCTGTGACTGTCGAAGATCCACCATGACTCATACCTTCCGAGCGTGGAGATGATGTCATCATCGCTGCTGAAGTTTTTGAAACTGTTGACGATATAAATTCATTTATAGGAGCGCCACCTCCTGGTTCATTTTGACTCAATAATTCTATGAGCCTGGTAAGGTCTCCTTTTAATGAAGTGACTGCTTCCCAAACTTTTATAACCTCACGCTCTGTTCTGACCACCCTGTCAGAACTACAGAGGTAATCATTTAATGTAATAGTAGAGTCGCTAGATAAATCCTCCATGTAGAGTAGCAGAGGTGCAAAAACAATACGATGCTTCCACCCCAAAAGGCAGGCAACTGGATAGAAAAACACATTCAAAGTCAAATATAAAAATGCAAACCAAGTACTAACAAATATAAAAGAATCCAGGCCACCGTTTGAGGCAATAATAAACTTTTATATCACAACCACAGATACAAAGATGAGCACTTTCATCTGAAAACTAGACTTCATCAGATAAAAAGACACACCTGCTGCTCATTACTTAAATACCATTTCTCCCAATACATATCAATTAATATTTAAAGAAACCGCACTTAAGAATCCATTTAAAAAAAAACAAACAAAAAAAAAACAACACATTTAAAAAATCAGTACATCGCTCACTACAAGATGTAAAACCCTAACAGTACATCCTGTACCTAAATGAGTACATAAAAAAATCTTGTCTTATTACTAAATGATGGATATGCCAATTTACATTACTCTTTTATATAATTGTGTTACAAATAGGATAAAAAATTGTTTGTATATATGTTGTTATATTCTTGCATAAAACATCTCATATGAAAGGTCCACAACAAACTAATACATGGACTTATTAGCATTATATGAATAAAATAAAATAAATCAAATATTTTCTGCCTTAAATGTCAAAACAGGTTTAATTGTTACATATTCATTAAGGCCAGGTGGAATAAAAGACTTTAATCTAAGCTGCCATTTGAATTCTTTGTTGAGCAAAGCATTTTTCATGTCCCCACCTTTAAAATTGTTTCTTACAATAAGGTCTATGATGCCAAATTTAAAGCCATTGAAAAAAGGACATGACAAAGAATGTTTGTACAAGGCGCTGGTCTCTTTTCCAGTTCTTATATCGTATTGATGCTCATACATTCTATCTTTAAATGCCCTCTCTGTTTTGCCTATATAGAATGCATGGCATCCTACACACTTGGCCATGTACACAATCATCCTGGTTTTGCAATTTCCCTTACGAAATTTAACAACACTGTTTAAACCATTATTTAACTTAATCCATGCTTCCCTAAAGATGAGATGGCATGAACTACAGTTGCCACATGAAGTTGTTGCTTTAAAAGTGCTATTAACCATAACACCCTGTTCAAATATTCTTTTAAAATTTTTACCAGTTTTGTAGGTGGAAAAAGGTTTAGCACCTACTACATCATATAACTCTTTATGTATTTTAAGTGTATTCCAATTGGTTCTAACTATATTAGTGAATGATTCAGAAAATATATGGTATCCCATAACACAGGCCCCATAGACATTTTTTTCCTTCTGTTTCTCTTTTTGTTACCTTAGACAGAGTCTGTCCCAACAAGGCCTTATATTTACTTCCCCAGCCTCTATATACTTCATCTAGTATTTCTTTTACCATCTCCACCGGGTACCCCCTTTCCAAAATTTTTTTTCCTAAAAATGTAAACTCATTGATCAAGTCATTAAACTCTGAAGTCATTCTTGCTACTCTTACAGCTTGACCTTTAATAAGACTTCTTTTTTGTGCCTGAGGATGATGACTAGTGTAGTGCAGATAACTGTTGCACCAAGTATTTTTACGATAGATTTTTGATTTAAATCCATTACTTGTTTTTGTAATAGTAGTGTCAAGATAATTTATACTGTTTTCATTCCATGTATGTGTGAAAGTGAAAAAGTGGGTACTACTGTTAAGATAATCCATGAATTGTTCCAAGGTGCCCTTGTTTCCATCCAACAATATAAAAATATCATCAAGGAACCTTAAGTACAGCCTTATGTTCTTATAAAAGGAACTATGAAATACGTACCTATTTTCCCATTCAAGCAAAACTAGGTTGGCATATATGGGGGCACATGCTGCCCCCATTGCCACACTACTCGTTTGTTGGTAGTATTCTCCCTGGAAGTTTATGTAGTTATTGTCTAATATCACCTCCATAAGTTCTAAAATCAAAGAAATTTTATCTATAGAAAGAATGGAGTACCTATAAAGACTATCACTAAAATAGTCATGTCCTTCGATCCTGGGTATACTAGTAAAAAGGTCTTTGACATCTATGGTCAGGAAGCTACAACTTTCTGTCCATATGTCTTTAGTTAATTTACTAAGAAATTCCCATGAATCTTTTATTAAATGTGATGTTTTAGCCATTATTTCTTTTGTACAATTGTCAACATAAACTGCAAGAGGGTGGGTCTTTGAATTCTTTGCTGACACTATCAGTCTAAAAGGAGGCTCTGCAATAGATTTGTGAATTTTAGGCACACCAAAGATGTTCGGTATAATGGGATGAATTTGTCTTAAATAATTGTAAGTTTTGCTGTCTATCCTATTGTCCAACAAGTATTCCTCCAGTAATGAATCAATTCTCCTATATGCTATACTAATCTGATTTTTTGACACTGGTGAATAAGTAGAGATATCAAGTAAAATATTCATAATAATGTTGCTGTATTCCTCTACACCAAACAATACAACCCCCTCCCTTATCAGGTTTCATTATGTGACAAGTTCTTTGAGTTTGTAAATCATATAATAAATTCATTTCATCAGTGGTCAGGTTGGAAATACTGAGCAATAAATCTGCAGCATGTATTATTTATTAACTGATAGATAATAAAACCAGTAGTTTCAGTGTTAGTGGAACCATTTGTTTTATGAAGGTGTGTGAGGTTAAGCAGACCTATAACACAGAATGATAGATGTAGACCTCAAGGAAGGAGTCTGTATGAGACAAAGTGCAGGTAAAGAGCTTCACATATGTCTTGGTGGCTGCAGTTTTGTAGTCTTCTGTCTGTTTTAGTTAGGAACCCCTGATGTCTTTCTTTTGTTTTAATTTTTTTATTAATTTTAAAAACAATAAACAAATCAATTATAAAAAAATAACTATTTACACAGGTCCACAGCTGATCAATGCATCCAAGTAATACATATCAACAACAATTAATATTTTTCAAGCACGTCTTTAAGGTTAAGCCAATATTTATATGGATGTGTAAAATTAAACGTTCTCATCTGTATAGTATGCAATTCACTACTGTAAACAATTGTCATATTTATAAATTCAACACTAGAGGGGTCAACTTTAATTTCCATTTTTTAGTAATTGCTTGTCTGGCTATAACAAAAATAGACCAAATAAGAGGTACTTGGTTTCTTGGAATTTTTTCAGAAATTGGAGCACTAAATAAAACTAAAGATTTAGAAACATTACATCTATCTGACATATAACTTTAATGAAGTTATTAATTTATTTCCAGAAAAAGGAGATTAATTCACATTCATATACCATATGCACCCAATCAGCTATTTCAGAATCATATCTCCAGCATTTATATTCTATTTGATTTATACATAATTGTAATTTTGTTAGGATTGACAAAAGCTCTGTGTAAAAATTTCCAAGTGAAAATGTTCTTATATAATGAAGATGTGGTTTTATCTATAGATTATTATATTATTTTCTTGTATTATTCATTGAAGTATTATTTATTAATTTTTGACGAGTAGTTCCAATAGGAATTGTCTAAATATGTGAACTCTAAATTAAGAATTTTATAAACTTGTGACCAATATGATTTATTTTTCTTTGCATTATTACTGATATTTATTAAGACTTCCAATAATTTGGGGAATTATTTATCTAATTTAAATATCACATTAATCTCTGTGTTCAAAAAGTCTCTAAATATTTGTAAAATGAGCCAATTCTCAGAATCTTGGTTGTATTTGGACCTTTAATTTTCAACAGTCTATATATCTGTGCCATTTAAGAATTGATGCTAATAAATTAAGTTACTTTGTTGTTTCAAAACTAGCATTTTGTTGAAGTTATCAGTTTTTAAGTAGTCATTTGTATATGCAAATAGAAACATAGAATATAATGTTTTTAATACAGTGGTAAGAATATGTGAGTTTTTGGAAAGAGTTAATGATGTTATTTAAGTAAGGAATTTGAGAAATGGGTGTAATTCCAGTTATGCAAGTTTTTAAATAACCAGGTAAATATATTAGAGACTATTTGCTTATGACTGGTTGTGATATGTTTATTATTTACTAATAATATTTATTGATATATGTGTTTCCATTTTGAATCATAAGATGAATTTTAATGATGATGTTATAACTTTTACATTTGTTGAAGTAGCATACAATTGAATATCAGGGAATCCTATTCCACCATTATCCAAACCTTTTCTGTGCCAATCAAATGACACTTTTGGTTTATTAGTATGTCAAAAAAATTTAAGTAGAATATTATTTATCATCTTCATCAATTTTTTAGTGGTGATTGTACCAAAGATTGTAAGACAAACAATATTTTAGGGAGAATTTCCATCTAAAAAACTTTATTTTTTCTTTCATGATAAAGAAGAATGTGTTCTAATTTGTTACTAAGCTTTAATTTTTTTCAACAGCCTGTTGAAAGTTTGTTTGTATCATTTATTTACTATTAGACATAATGGCTATATCACAGTATTCCCTTTGATAACTATTCCAATTGAAGTTAGACTATTTTTGTATGATTTTTTTTATTAATTAATAACATACTTTTATTATTATTATTATCATTGCATCTTAAGTTTGAGATTTCTTCAAGCTGACTCATAGAACCAATTATATCTTCTAATGGGTTCTCTGCATTTCCTATTATTAGTAAAATATCATCAGCAAAGAGTTGAATCTTTAGTTCAAAGTCTTATTTTATTTTGATAACATTAATGTTCTTATTGGATCTAATACTATATTAGCAAAGGGTTCTATAGCTAATGAAAAAGTAAAGGTGATAATGGACAACCTTGTTTTATGCATTTGTGCAATTTAATGGAATTAAGAAGCAAAAACCTATTTTAGCATAAGGACAAGAGTTATTGTATAAACTAGAAATTAATGCAATTAGTTCAGGTGAAAAGTTATACACTTTAAGTGTTTTAAACAGGTATAACCAATTAACTTCATCAAAAGCCTTCTCTAAATCAGGATTAATGCTACAAATTTCTTTGTTGTTTTTATTTGCATAGCATATTAATGTTTGTATTCTTATTATATTATCCCGTACTTGTCTATTTAAAATAAACCCAGTTTGATCATTGTTAGTTTAGATATAAGTAGATTGATTCTGTTGAGCTAAAATAGACAAGCAAAAACCTATTTTAGCATAAGGACAAGAGTTATTGTATAAACTAGAAATTAATGCAATTAGTTCAGGTGAAAAGTTATACACTTTAAGTGTTTTAAACAGGTATAACCAATTAACTTCATCAAAAGCCTTCTCTAAATCAGGATTAATGCTACAAATTTCTTTGTTGTTTTTATTTGCATAGCATATTAATGTTTGTATTCTTATTATATTATCCCATACTTGTCTATTTAAAATAAACCCAGTTTGATCATTGTTAGTTTAGATATAAGTAGATTGATTCTGTTGAGCTAAAATAGACATGCAAATCTTATAGTCCATATTTAAAAGTGAAATGGGTATGTATGATGAGCACTTTGTAGGATCCTTATCTTGTTTTAAAATAGGCGAAATAAGGCAATATTTCCATGATGGGGGGCAGTTGTTTTTATTTCTCCATAGACCTTTTCTAATAATTTAAGTGCATCATCCAGTAATATTTTATATAGCTATGGTAAAAGGCCATCTATGCCGGGCACCTTATTATTTTTTTACTTTTCATTTGCTCTTTTATTTCTGTTAAAGTGAATAATCTATCCTTTTTTATTTGTTCACTTGTTATTTTATTATTTATATTTTTTCCTTAGAAAAGATTAAACTATATCATTATTATCTAGTGTATTTATATTATTATTTATATTTTCATAAAATATTTTTTAAACATTCAAGAATAACTTTAATATCTGTTCTTCTTTATTTTTATTATTTATATGTTTTACAATGTCTTTGATATAATTTAGTTCATTCCTTTTCTTTGATCTCGAGCAAGTTCATGCAAGCTTAAAGGGTTTACTCAATACATCTGAACTTTAAGTTTTCCAGATTCATTGAAACTTTATGATTTAGAATGGCAATGCTTTTTGTATTTAAGTTTTTAAGTTCAGTCTGACAGATAATATAATTTGGTTTTAGATTGAACTTTAGTGTTTATTTTGGCATGTAGTGCATTCAGTTCTTTGTACCATTCTCTTATTTTACTAATATACCATCTTGTAACTCTTCCATTTAAGTAAGTCTTTAATGAATCCCACAGCCAATGTTAGATACTTCACCATTCAAGTTTATATGTGGATAATTTTTCATTTCTTTAACATACCGATCCTTAAATTCTTTTATTTTAATAATGTACACTGGTAATCTCCTGTGATGTATTCAGTTGTCAGCTTTTAAAATAATATTAAAGATTATAGAATTATGGTCTGATAATGGACATGAAGCTATTGAAACTTCTATGGTATGTGATAGCAAATTGAGACTAAAATGTTATCAATGTTTACTTGTGTTCCATATCTAAATAAATAATAGGTAAATTGAAGTGAGCTTGTTTTCCTTAGCTCATATATATCCTTTAAATTCATTAGATTACAAGATTTATCAAGTGTTTGACTGAAGATGTGATTCTCAGCTTTCTATCTGAAGTGGAATCCTTGTCTGATACAAAACAATTAAAATCACCAACTATTATGATTTCACCGTTTATGTAATAGGCTATAGTGTCTAGGTATTTTTTTACATCATTAGCTCCAACCCCTGGAATCCAATAAGAGTTCACCAATGTATATATAGTTTTGTTCCAACCAATTACAACAATGCTTACTATACCATTTTTATCAACATAGGCATCTTTTACTTTAGGCATTACAGGAGAGTTCTTTCATAAAATGAGGGTGCATCTTCTTTTAGCACTAAAGCCAAAACCTGCTAAAACTAAATAATTATTTAATGAAAGTTTATCTGCATCTTTATTAAGTAAATGTGCTTCCTGTGGAAATATTATTTAAGCTTTATGTAATAGCAAATATTTAAACAAACCCCCCTTACTGGATTATTCAATCCATTAATATTAATAGATATGCAATTCCAATCAGACATTTATATAAGAGAGAAAAAATACACAAGCATAATGAAATCACATTTATGTACAGAGCTTATTATATACTTTATATAAAACAATGTGAAATCTTCATCTATGGACAAAACTTTAGTAACAAATAAAAAATTACCTAATGATATAACCCTAAAATACCATGGAATAACATATTCCCAGTATGTTGAAATGATGGACAAACTACCTCTCAATCTCTCTATTAAACTAACAATGCTTAAATCATGCTTCTGAGTCATATTAATATGTCTCATATTTTTAGTAGGCATCATCTTAAAAAAGCTCATCAGTGAGTTATTATGAATAAAAAAAGTTAAATGAGTGTTCAGAATCTTTATTATAACTTGGCCAAACTGAATATCTCTACAGTCATCTTTCCCTGTACCTAACATTATCGGCCTGGTCTACAACAGGGAGGAAGCCAGTTGTTATTTTCATATTTATTAATTTATGAGTCAGATGATTTTTTTTTTAATTTTTTTTTCCTATTTTATTTACTATGTATAAAGTTGTTCATAGGATCATAAGTTCATAAATTAGTACCAAACTAACTGCCCTTGTGTCCAATCCCAAGCATAGTTAACTTCACCATGTGAGAATCAAACCCTGTATCTTGTACTTATAAGATGAACACCTTAATCACTATGCTAACCTCCCTCCCTTGTAAACATATTTATATTCTTCAGCTATATACATATTTACTTATTCTGATCTCTTTCTAGTTGTGTTTTATATTATGTCTTGTACTATTGCCATATTCTTAAGTTTTATATTTTAGCTATAATCCTAATGTAGAATATCATATATAGAACATTTATATTTACCCTTATATATTTTATACTCGATAATCTAGTGCTACTGTTAGAATCAGGACTATTTTTTCCTTAAATGTTATGTCTAATAGTATCTCAACAAACATCTGAAAAATCTTCCCTTTACAATTCAAACTAAGTATACAGAACCAACTGATATTGCCAACATCCTAGCAGATAGGTTCAGTACTAACTTTACCCCCCTCTCACCCCCTAGAGGGCCCATCTCTATACTGGAAGAATGCAAAGTTCCTATAATCACAGCTGCCCAGGTAAAAAACACCCTCTCCAAAGCCAAGAACACAGCATCCATGGTACCTGACAATATACCAGGCTGCATTCTACATGAACTACAGAATGAACTGGCACCCTACCTAAGTACCATGTTCAATCATAGCCTCACCTCAGACTTTGTACCCACTGAATGGTGCACCGCGACAGTTATCCCACTCCACAAAGGAGGAGCCACGACAGACTCCGGGAACTACTGCCCCATTAGCCTGATGAGCCTGGTCTGCAAGGCCATGGAACGTATCATCGTGGAACTCATAAACAAAGACATTGGTAATCTCCAAACTCTGGACCCTACTCAGTTTGGATTTGTAAAAGGCAGATCATGTTTCTTAAACCTGATTGACTTCTTTGAAGCAGTCACCAAAGCCATAGATGAGGGTAAAATGGTTCACACAGCTTATCTAGATCTCGCTAAGGCTTTCGACACCATCCACCACTCTGGAATTATAGATAAGCTCACTAAACTAGGTATAAATCCCTATGTCACAAGATGGGTTGCCAACAGACAGAACCCACGCTGTGAAAGTAGCGGATTCCAAAGCCGACATCAGACCAGTGACAAGTGGAGTACCACAGGGTTCAGTCCTGGGTCCTCTCCTGTTTGGTATCTACTTCTCTGAAGTGCAGGCCGACACAGAAGGTCTTTGGCTAACAAGTTTGCAGATGACTGCAAACTAAGAGCCATAATCGAAATTCCTAACGATGTGGACAAACTACAAAAGGGCCTCACTGAGACAGATACCTGGTGTCAAAGCCATGGCCTGAAGCTCAATGGCAAAAAGTGTATTGTCATCCCCTTTGGTAAAAACTCTGTACCCATGAACTACCACATCGCGGGTAGTCTACTTAATGCCAAAAATGTGATAAGAGACCTTGGATCACAGGTGGACAGTAGTCTCTCCTTTGATAATCACATCGCCACAGTGGTCAGGAAATCCTTCTATGTGGCTCATCTCATCACAAAAGGATTCTCATCCAGAAAAAAAGAGGTCATTGTTCCACTCTACTCATCACTCATTAGACCTATTATAGAGTACAACGCCCCTTTTGGTATGTACCTCACAAGACATCTACAACAACTGGAAAGACCACAGAAATACCTCACAAAGAGGATTACTGGCCTCAAACAGATGCCCTATGCAGACCGTCTCAAAAAACTACAGCTTTACTCCATCACATATCACCTACTCAGGGGCGATCTCTGCCTAACATACAAAGCTATGTCAAACCCAGAGCTGTTGGACATGCTCCACTTAAAGAAATCCCAATCCCTCCGAGCTACACGCTCTAGGGACCTAAACCTTGTCACCACAATAAACAGAACATGCTGGCGGGATAGATTCTTGTCCCAGAGACTTCCCATACTTTGGAACAGACTACCTATCTATGTCAAACAGAGCTCCTCATTAGCACTCTTCAAGAAAAATCTTGATGATTGGATGGGAAATGGGAAATTCACCCCGGGGATCACTTCTGTGGCTCTGCTCGACAGGGGCACAGGAAAATAATTTTCTTTGGTGGCAAAAGCCAGGGTACATTTTTTGGCTAGGCTTGTATGGGCCCTAGGGCCGATAGCCTAGCACCTACCTATGAACCTATGAACCTATGAACCTATGAACCTTCCATAATAAATTGTTCAGGTATATTAAGTTTTGTTATCATTAAAAAGAAACAATAACAGAGAACCACAATCCTATTTTTTATCAGAAGTGTTTCTATAGACTAGTATATAAACTATCCTTTTGGTATGCTGCAATAATTCAGAACTATTTAATAAATGACAGTGATTTAGAATGCAACTCATGTATTTTGCTTATTATCTATTCTGTGACATCTTAGCATATGATTCAAAATATTGTGATTATTTACTTTTATACAGGAAGAAGTGACCTGGACAGTGCTTAGAATTTTCAGAACTCCTGCAGCATCACAAAAGTGCTCAAGACTCTAATTAAGTTGCTTCAAGCTCTTCCTCATGGCTACAGAATGCCAACGAGCAGTTTATCAGCAACAAATCAAGCGAAAAAAATCATGAGTGAATCCAAGTCACCTCTCCATTATACATCAAGCCCTCAAAGCCTTCCAAACCACTAAAAAACAACAACAAAAAATCCAAAGTATGTTAACCACTAAAAAGCTATTACATTTAAAGAAATAACATTTAATGATTCAGTAAGCACTATTTGTATGAGATATTTAATCTAAAGCAGATTGTCATTTTTTAAAGGAGATATAGTTTATAAACGTGCATTAAAAGAATGACAGTTATGTGTGATCCGGGTTTAACTTGTAAAAGTGTGAATCTTTATCTAAATATTCAATAACATTCCAATAATAACTTTTTAATGTAAGAAACTATATTTTTTATACTTTGTTTATAACATAGCCTAACCTTCCTGGATACTCTTTCATGTCAAGTATACTGTCAGTAGCAAGCATAAAGAACTATGTAATAACTGACAGTGGTTTAGAATGCAGTTCACTGTCTTTTGCTTATTATCTAACTTGTATTCTTTGATATCTTAGCATATGATTCAAAATATCATGATTATTTACTTTTAGACAGGAAGAAGTAACCTCGATGGATCTTAAAATTTTCAGAACTCAAGCAGCATCCTAATAGTGCTTGTGACTTTAAGTTGTTTCAAGCTGGTTTTCATGATAAATGCTTGAAAATAAACAGTCCTTCAGTTACAATTCACATACAAATGCTCACAAGTGAATCTAAGACACCTCTAAACCACAAACCAATCCTTCAAACCCCTCCAGACCACAAAAAATACATTTCAAAGTATTTAACCACTAAAAAGCTATTGCATTTAAGAAATAACATTTAATGATTCAGTAAGCACTATTTGAGATGTTTAATATTAAGCAGACTGTCATTATTTTAAAAGAGACATAGCATATAAATTTGCATTACAGGAATGACAGTAATCCAGGTTTATCTAGTAAAAGTGCTTATGTTACTCTAATTATTTGATATCATTCCAATAATGACTTATATTTATGTAAAACGCTATATTTTTTATACTTTGTTTATAACATAGCATGTCTTTCCTGGGTGCTATTGCATGTTAAGCATACTATCAGTAGCACACTACTGGACCATTTTAAGAACCCAAAATGTAACTTAATATGTCTGTTTAGTTTCATTTACTGCATCTTGTATTATATTTAATAGCACATTACACAACTATGTCAAGATATCAGAAAGTGTGCCACCTAACATAAGTTTTATCATAATAATGATTAACTTTTAATAAAATAAATAGTTTAACCTTTTAAACTATAAATGAAAATAAGTGTCTTTAATTTCATATATAGCTAAAATAATCAAACTCTAACATTTGGGGAACTAGTAACCTTTTAAAGTATGCAAAGAAAGAAAGAAATGATTTACTCTGTAAGAAGTAGTATTCAGCACTTGTTCATAAGTATTTAAGCACTTTTCTAAATTAATAAGAATTCATAACCATGAAATACATTGATTTTCATTTGCCTTTCAGTTTTTTACTATTTATGTCTTTTATAATCTAACAATGTCTTGTTGCATTTCTCTTCAAAGAAGTTGACAGATTCTAGTCTATTTATTCCATTTTTTCTACCATTTTATTTTTCTGTATATATTGCATCTTCCAAGGTGTCACAAATCTTCTTTCCTTCTGGAAGGTGAGTCCTTATTTTTGCACAAAACAAGATTTGTGCTTTAGTATTGTTTTTCTTTAAGCGTTTAACAAGTGGTATCACTAATGTTGAATCATCATTGTCAAATCTTATAGTATTTTCATAAATTTTAGTCCATGCAGCTTTTAAGACTAAGTCCCTATCTTGACTTGATAAATATCCTACTATCACTGACCTTGGTGAATCTGTTTTTTTTTTTTAAATATAAATTGTAAAGTGATCTATGTGCCCTTTCAATGCCAAAGGAAAAAAGCTTCAGGCAGATTCACAGTTTCAGGCAGACAGACAATATGGATTGAATTGTACTGTCTCCCTCTTCTTTTTCAGGAATCCCCTAAATTCTGATGTTATTACTTCTAGATTTGTTCTGTAATTCTTTTATTTTTTCCTGGAATAAGTTATTTTGTTTCAGAAGAAAGTCAGTGTTATTCTCGTTTTCAAGTAATCTTCCATAAAAATCAGACATTCCCTCTTCTGTACTCGAAATTTGTGATGACTGTTGCTTAAAAAAATCACTAAGCACTTCAACTTGTTTTTGTTTTTTACATTCCTCTTTAAAATGATCCATTTTGCTTTCCAATTTATCTGTCTTAACAGATAAGTCATTGATGTTACTTAGTATAGCCTGCATGTCTTTTTTCATAGTACTGTCCTGTACACTGGGCTTAGAGTGGATCATTCTGAGACAATTAATTCTTTCTAGTTTTCTTGACAGGAAAAAAAAAAACAAAAGAGTTTCAAACTTGTTTTTTGTAGTAAATCTTTCAGACGATGTTCATATAAATCCATCAGGTTTTGAAGCATTCTATTTGAGTTTTTTAGTAAAAATCCTGTCAGAGATGTTAAAATGAAGCAGAGCTAAAAAATAGTGCTGTTAACTGCATACCATCTTGGCCCCACCCCCTGATATCTTTCCAGCTATATGATTTCTTTGAACATATACATACTAAAAGGAATATTGTATTCTATAATTGGTGTGATCATGGCATTGTCTAGAGGAATTATAACTTCTTTTGAAAACATGGATATGATAGCTTTAGGTGTTAATTGGAAAAGTTTGCAGTTTTTCCTGTATAACACTGATATTTGTTGCCAGAAGCATAGGGGATGCTCTGCAAAAGTGCTAAGGTTTCTGACAGGAATTCATTCTATAATGTAAGCTATGGTCATGATTTATTTACCAAACACAACTTTGCATTTAAGTTAATCCCTTTTCCAATACACCATTGATTTGTTAGCCTTAGCTCTTGCTGCAATAACTCATTATCATAAGCTGAGCAAAAGACAACATTAAGCTTGCAATCACTGGCAAATTTTGTTAGCCACATGTATGGAACAGGGTTAAGAAATTGAAGAAGATGCTGAACAAAAGAGGTAATAGCACTGACCCTTGAGGAATGCCACTAGTTACTTGTTTTTTTTTTTTTAAGCTTTTAAGCTGGCATCTAGTTTAACTGCATGCCTTCCATCTTTTAGCCAATTTGCTATCCATTCAACAGCATAAGTCTCAAGATCTGGGCCTTTGAGCTTATTTACAATTCTAGCATAATAAATAGTATTGTAGCCTTGGCTAGATCCATGCATGCTGTATAACCTGCATGACAGATATTGGCAGCTTTGGTTACTGTCTTGGAGAAATTTACTAAATTAAGTAGAGATGACCTTTGAGAAATCTGTATTGGTGTGGCTATAGATCAATAAGATTGTTTATATTGGCCCATACAAAATCAAATATTTTCCATGGCTTTGAAAATTTGTAGTGTTAGTCTGATGGATGTTTCCTTGCTAGGATATGGTGTGGGTTCCATTTTATGGGATGGCGTAATGTTAGTTATGTGCCATGCATCAGGAATGTACCCTGAGGCTATGCTTAAGTTAAAATGTTGTAGGGGGAGTTTGGATAGAGCATGTAACAACAGTTATATTTCTGGTGCCTGAAGAAGTGGAATTTTTAACTTCAAACAGTAAAATAAGGTTGTGTTCCATAATCATTCTGAGGGAAGTAAGGGATTCAGGAATTTGTGAAATTTCAGTGACGTTTCTACTAAGACATTTTCTCTAAATTTATCTACAAGTATATTAACAATATTTTAGAGTCAGAAGAGTATTAGTACTATTATGAATTAACTCAGAACAGTGCTGTGTATTCTTTATTAATCATGTGATATAGATAATGAAGGATTTGAAAATTATTACTGGCTTTGAATGCAAATTCTATTTTGTATTTCTGTTTAAATTTCCTTATGTTAGCTTTCAGAGTTTTGTTGATCTTTTTGCTAGAATTTTTAATGTGGGTAGGCTTTTATAGGATATATGATAATTAGCTTTTTAATTATTATTATTGAGCTTATTAGTGCTGGCATGCCACCAAGGTGGTTAATTTTTGTGTTCCCCAATGCATTTGGTTCAGCTTGGCATTGCTTGGTTCATACAGTTTCATAAATGGAAGTAAATTCCATTGGCAGAAGTGACAGCTGAGACACTAATAATCTTGCAGAAGTTTGAGACCTCATAGTATAGTTTAATAGGTTTGTGTTCTTAAAGTTTCTGAGTTAAGAGGTGTTTGTTTTGGTGGGTTTAGATGCCCTAAAGGAGAAAATTACTAGTGATGATGATGATGATGACAATAATGATGGGATAGAAGTAATTTAAGTAGATAGGACGTCAGAGAAAATGAGGCTGAGAAGATTTTGACCCTTAGTGGTCTGTGTAATTATTTGCATAATGGAATTAGCATTTATTAAGTCTAGAAATCTGTGATCATTCCCAGCATTTGTGGTATAGTACTCCTGTTAAGTGAAGGATTGTTAAAATCACAAATCAAAAATAGAGAAATGTGACCTGTAGCAAGCTATCATTTCAAAGTATGTCTGTTTTTGTTTTTGTTTTTTTTTGCTCAGTAAGTTCTGTTTGTGAGTCATAGGAATTGGTCAACTTATGTTTGGATCTTTGTAAGACAATGATACCCCCTACATATTTCAGAAGATATGAATGAGTGACAACATGAAAACCCAATAAAGAGGGAGTGTTGTGTTTACTTTGAAAACAAGTCTTTACTGCAACAATGGTATGGACGCTTCCAGGTTGAAGGACAGCCTTAAAATCTACCGATTAATTGTTAAGATTTCTGACTTTTGTGACAGCAGCCTTGATGTTCTCCAGACTGCAATTTACTATGGACCTTTTTGCTATGTTAGAATGTCACGATGATAGACTTTACAGAAAAAAAGTACTATGGGGTCAGCAAGTGTTTTTTCCCATATGCGGGTTTAGGCAATCTTTGACAAAGCTAGTTGGACTGTCAATTATCTTATTTTTAGCTGGTACATTCTGAATGCCATTACAATACCAGCTACTAAGCCTACTGTTAAAGCCAGTTATCCTTCCTTTTTATCTGTGCGTCATTCTGGGTGAAGATAGGATTCTGCACAGCCTTTCCTGACATTTGTCTCACTATACATCCTTCTGGGTCGATTGCCCCAGCCATTCACACTTACATGGACCACAAGCAAGTCATTGTCATATTTGTCCTGTTTGAGTGATTGTAGGGTGCTGGTGATATCAGGGAGCTTGGCACAGGAACTGGAGTTAACCCTTACAATATATATTTCTGCCTAGTGAATGTATAGTCAGTGTGTCTGATGCTGAAGTCACTAATGTCTTCTTGAGGATGCAGACTTATCGGCAGAGGAAGATTTGAAGTCTGCAGTTTGGAACAGTAGTACACAACAATACTCTGGTACAGCTTACTTTTACAGAAGTAAAAATCTAATTCCCAAATTCCATATAATAGCAATAGACTTAGTGGTAGTAGAACAGTAAAAATGATGTACACTATCCTTGAGAATAGCAGGTTTCTATGGTACTAAAAACAAGAGGGGAGTTTATGTCAGATGCTGCACACCTACATCAAAAAAGTGAAGAGAGATTGCCTTACATGTCAGAAAACATATACCTCAAAGTGACAACAGGCTCAGCAGCCACATGATAATTGCTTCTAGGATGCAAAAACATATGCTTTAGAGAATATTAATAGACTCAGAGGAAGCAGGACAGTTTGACCCAGGACAATTTGACCCCAATGCAATTCTATACACTTTCATGTTTAAATTTAGATTTATTGTCTATTGGAATAATTAGCATTTAGTTTGACCCCAGATGATTTGACCCAGGACTATTTGAGCCCAATTATATAAAAAAAGTTTTTTAAATTTTATAAAAGCATTTTATTGCTTAATATTTCAAACATGCTTTTTTTTCATAGAAATGTAATATATCATTTAACTTTTTTATATGTAAATGTTAATTTATTTAACATTTTATTTGATTTGTAAATATAATTAAACATTTTTTAACTTGCTAACTTTAAAATCAATATTTACCACTGTAAACATTTATATTATTTTAAATAAACTTAATATAATTATTATGTGCATTTCAAATGCAAATGTTTGAAACAGCTTTTTATATATATATATATATATATATATATATATATATATATATATATATATATATATATATATATATATATATATATATATAAATATATATATATATATATATATATATATATATATATATATATATATATATATATATATATATATATATATATATATATATTAAACTTATCTTTTCTTTATGTCAAATTGTCTATGGTTTATTTTTTTCTTGCCTTGCCATTTCAATGGGGTCAAACCATTCAGGGTCAAACTGTCCAGGGTCAAAGCATCCTGTACACAACTCGGATGCCACCGAATGATTGTTTCCTGATTTTCTCAGCATCTAATAGCGTGTATTTGGGTGTAGCCAAATGCAGTTACTATCCTAATGAGCCTAAGTAGAAAAGGAAATAAAGATATAAACAGTTATTGTCTATGATCACACCTGTAAACTTGTATGTGAGTCGCTAGGAGCTATTACAATAACGATTTCAGCAACTGACTTGTGAATGATAATAGTCTTATAAACCAACAAAAACACAATTATAAACAATTTGAAACAAATCAATAGCATCTACAAAGTGCATTGTGCCCTTTTTCTGCACATAGTGAAATAAGGTCAAATATAGTTAGACATGTACTATCTCAAAGCAGTGGATAGCTCAAAATTATAGCACAGTGCAGCCCAGCCAGAGAGATTTGCAGGTCCTGCTCTGTAGCACAGTTTAGAAGCTCTACTTAAAGTTTACAAAAATCTGAAAAAAAAGTTAAATTAAGCATGGAACCAATAGAATGGCCACAACAATAGCCATTTCCTGTTCTTAGAAAGAAAAGTTCCCTAAATGAACAAAACATTGGCACAATAAATAGTACTGACGGATTAGCAGTAAAAAGAGCATGGATAGAATTGAATTAAATATGAAAAACTTCCATGATGTATTTGGGACGGGTAGCAAGATGAAATATGGATAGACCTTGTCAATCCAGTAGCAGCATATATTAAGGAAATGCAACACAAAGCAACCAAGGCAAATACAGTTGTAGGTCTTGCTATGTAGCACAATACAAAAACTATAAATACAAATCAGCAGCGCTCAGAGCTGTAAACAATTAATGTTTATTCTTAATTGAAAAGAAGATGCAAAGTTCCCCAAATGAACAATATTCTGAAACAAGAAAGAGTGTTAGCAGATTAGTAGTAAAGTCACTTTGAAAGCACATAGATGGAAATCAGTTTAAATAAAATGTATTTCCGGTATCCTGGGGATTGGTATTGAGGTGAAGTCCACTTAGACCTGATCAATCATGTTTTCACATTTCAAACATCATGGCAGTGGAGGGGCACGGTACAAACAGCTCACGATTATAGGTAAAATTGCATACTTTGTAACACAATTCTGATCAAAATCTCAACCTTTATTAATTAAGCCTGGGGCAAGCATAATGCAAAGAACACCAACAAACTGACAGAGGAAATAGGTTCTTAGATTTGAGTTTGATTTACTTTTTCTCACCTCTCCAAAAATATTACTAGTAACTCATGTATGGTAACCAGCTTGATTAAAAGATCTTTTTTCATTAAGTTCAACAAGAGGGTGTCAGGAGTCATCTTTTTAAACCTAATTCTCTTGGCCAAAAACATAAAGTGATACATGGAGAATGTGACGTCTTCTGGATTATGGCACACTGATGCATTTATGTTGTAGGCCCCAAGATTCCATTTTGAGATGTACAATGTATATATGTAAACTCACACTTTGATGTTTGTCATGTTTTGCTTTTTCAACCTAGTTATCTGTTCTTCTACTTATAGGATAACATCTCACTTAAGCACAACCTAGTTCTTTCTACTCCAGCAAAGGATTGCTTTATAATTACCACATGGATTGTATAATTCTTTCACTGCATTTAAACATACAACCTCCTTAATAAAACTGCTATCAGCATCCACCTTTTCAGTGAAAGCTAAGAAAATGTACTTATATTGTACTTGTGTGAGCTGTCTTCTGTTATCAAATCTTTTAATCATTCATTCTTGGATTTCTTCTGCATTCTCTACTGGGATGCAGGGCAGGAAAAACATATCTTGACACACAAAAGGCAGAACTGTTGAGAGGGTATAACTCTACAGTCACTCATGTTACAGATACACTAACTTCAGATCATCTCTCACTGCTATAAATGTATCACATCTGTAATTGTGAAATGGCTGGCACAGTACTATGAAGTGTTAGCAGCATTTATGACAGATGACAAGAAGAAAAACTTACTGAAGTGTGCCATACCCAAGGACATGAATGACTTTGTAAACAAATGCCCTCAGTTAGATGACCAAAATCACTAGCACATCCGGCATGCTTCAACATGGAATTATCACTGCCTTACACTGCCCCAAATGTTGACTATTGAACATTTATTTAATTCTATCAATGGAGGGATAACTCACTAAATTAACAGAACTTGTATAGGAGTAACCTATTGAAAGAAGCTTTAGGAAAAAGGCCATTTCATATTTAATAAATATTACATAGTACATAAAAACTACTGTAGAATATCTTGGGTTATTGTAAGTATCATTCATAGTATCCATAACATTCATAAAGGTTTCTTCATAGCAGGCCATTCCTGTGTGCCATCTTTTATGTTTGTTTTATAGCGAATGTTGATTGAGGCAAGTGAACATTCCCCTCATCACTTACCAAACTGCCTTATTTTGCCCTTGAGACTAGATGGCAAATAATTGACTAGCATACGTTATCAAGGCCTACGTTTTCCAAAAAAGAAATAGTGAATGGACCGTCCACCTAGTCAATGCCTTTTTATTTTTCGAAAGAAATGTCAAATATGCCTCTTCAGTTTCTGAGATTGCCAGAGTTTTGAAGGCTTAATTTAAGCCTCATGTTTAATCAATAGTTCAATCCTGCTAACTGCAGCATTTATTAATGCATTATTCTTTAAGGTCACATCTGATAATACATTTCAATAGCACCTAGTTAATAGCTATGTATTTTTGACTTTACTGGCTATTAATAATATCAGTTACGTCATACATTTTTAAATCTATAGTGCAATGCATTATGAAATTAAAAAAAATGATAAAAGCAAATACAGCTTTAGAATTTTTTTTTAATTTATTGATGTAGCTACATATAAATACACACACACACACAGATATATATATATATATATATATATGTACGCATTATTTGTTTATTACATTTGCTAAACTGGGCAGGTAGGCTGTTCCTCACACTCTTTTCATTCATGACCCAGGATCATAGGCTAATAATTTTAGTAAGAGTGCAAAACAACAATCAAACCATTAGCAAAATATTGAAGACCATCTAAGATTATAAACAAATTCCAATTAAAACAAATTACAAACAATTTACCTTCAGCTACTCAACTAACATGAATGCTGACATCCTGAAGCTAAACCACTCTACATCAAAAAATGGAAACATTGACTTCATAGTACGCATGATTCAAGGTTACAACTTGGTGCAAGCAAATATTATTAAAAAAACATAAACAACTTCTTCCCATTGTGGGAGGCTGTGTCCACCATACCCCACCCCTTATTATTTTATTATACTAACTCTGAGACAGCAGAGTCCCTGGGGAAAGGGATTACTCCTCTACCCGGGGATTGGGAAAGTCACACACCTGTCAACTATACATATAGTCAAAAAAGTTCTGTTGATTAAACAGATGTCATCCAAATTCCTTATTGACTGAACCTATGGAACCCTTACAAACATATACCGATTAAAAAAAGTTACAAAACATGTATCATTATGTACATATTCAGAATTTCAAAATCTGAAGTACAAGATGACAGTTGCAGCATAGACTATGCACATAGAATATGAAACATTCTGGACATCATATTTATGATATCCACCTATAGGAGTTATTTTGGATCCTAGGACAGCAAATTTGGAGAAAATAGTAACATTTTTTATTTGTACAACATATCATGATTTGAAGATAACCATTTGAAATGTCTGGACCCACTAGTGTGAGTCCTGAAACATGGAAACTGAATGGCTGAAAGAACGGAATTATATATACTAAGTCCAAGTTGGCCATTTTTCAGAATATTTCCTTTTCTCTAAGGGATGGCAATCTTGGGATAAGTATACATAAGTTTGGGGGCTATAGTGGGTTTGCTCCCCACATCAGGAGTTGCAAGGGTGCTTGCTCTCTACAAAAAAAGAATTTAAAAGGAAAAGACAGATGTTTGAGATTTGCTCTTCTGCATTTCTGATTTTTTTTCCAACATGTCAGTTCTCTGTATTACTTGTGCCATCATTTCAACAGGGAGCATGATTTGAACAAAGCTTTAGGAGAGATTTTATTTGCATTGATAGCTGCTATCAATTGATGTACTTGGACTACACTTTTTCTTTGTTAGAGCAATATGAAGCTTCTTTGAGTAAACTCTATTTCAGTCTACCTTTGAAACTGTCTAGTATCCTTCTTGTCTAGTTTGAGATGGTAGACAGTTCTATACTGCGGAGGTTAATTCAGAGAAGACTTTTTCACCAGTAGGAGTTTGAATCCCAGTCTAGCTTCATCATCATCATGTGTTATGGAGTAATATTGCTGTCTGATTTGTAGTTTGAACCTCAGTAGTGGGCAGTGGCGCTGACTGAGAATTTTGAAAATTAAACAGGAAGAAAAGAAAGGTTGCCCTTTCTCTGACTTGTAGCCATTTTCAGTATTCCAACACGTGACATTGGTAAGTTCTTTGGTCATTGAGGAGAATTAATCAGCATATTTTTTTTACAGTTGTTTGAAGTTTCTGAGTATTTTTCTAGACTGGAATGTTATTAAGGGCAGCCTGTATTCCAGCATGGGTATTAATCCATTATTGGCTTAGGCTTTTTGGGTTGTTAAAATTAGCCAAATGGAGATTTTATAGCAAAATTTAAGTTGGTTAATGGTTTTGGTAATGGTGTTGTCAGTGTTTTTGCTGAACGCAAGTAAACTGTTTAGGATAGGTCCTAAATACTTTTGTTCCAAGTCTAGTAGGAAAATATTGCTATTTAGGTCAGTTTTGGGATTTTTTTTATGTTCCAGTGATTATACTGGATTTAGGGGTGTTAATGTGAAGTCTATCTTCATGAATTCAAGGGCATGCTTTTGTGAAAATGGTATGAAATTTGTGCTGGGGGGTATAGGTTATAGCTGGATTCTAGGGTGAGAGTGTTATCAGAGTACATGATCAAGTTAAGGTGTTTGAGGCCTATAGTGATGTCATTAGTAAAGAAAGATAATAGCTAAGGATCAAGAACAGAGCTTTGGAGAACCCTGCTATTAAAGGTACCTTCAGCAGAATGGATGGAACTGGGGTATAACTGGAATGATCTGTCCTGTAGGGAGCTTTCTATTCATCCTATTACTGGGTTCCTGAAATTAAATTTACTAAGTTTAAAGAGCAACAGGACATCATTCACAGTTTCAAATGCCAGCCATTTCTATGAAGAGTGCTACTGGTAGTTTGGATTTATTAATCTTATTGTAAATAGTGTATATTGCACTGAATAAGGTGGCGGTGCTCAAGGTTTTTCTGAAGCCATATTGGACATCACAGAAGATAGTGCTTATCTGTGTGATGAAATACTTACTTGGAAGCCAGATTTTCAAATATTTTTTGCTACTGGGCAGAGATCTGAAATTTGTCTAAAGTTATCTTTGGGTTGGGACTTTTTAAGGAGTGAAAATTTGGCAACATGTTTAAAGGTTTTGTTAAAAATGTTTGAGGCAAGTGAAAACTGCAGATGTGTGTAAGGAGACTTGCTATTTGTGTAGCAGCCATTCTTAGGAATACAGAGAGCAGATTGGAGAATGCACTGCCTTTATTATCCAATCTCAGTAGAGCTTTCCTCATTCACTCCAATGGAGCTCAGGACGTTTGCACTGTAACTTCCAAAGGGCGAAGCCTAAGCCTTTTGACAGAATCAAATTATGTCATAACATTTTAAACAAATGTTCATATCTCTGGAACCACAGGGGTTATGAAAGTAGTATAAATGGCAAACCCTTAAGCATAAACTATTTTTATAGTGGTAGCATTCTTTAGGTTCTAGATCTTAAAGTGAATTTTCTAAGTTACAGTAAACTCAGTAACTATTATGTTTGTAATATTTTGTAAACAACTTAGAATATCTCAGCAACCACTCAAATTATACACATACTGTCAGCAGCATTTTATTTGACCTAGCTGAGAGCTTTTATATGAGGCTAAGGAGTTCGGTCTGTGTTACTTGTTTGTTGAGATATTTACAAAAATGTGAAAATTATATTTATATAAATTAATATCATAAAAACAACAGTTAATATCCCTTTGCTTGCACTAGATAGAGGTCAAATATTAATGGAGTTTAGTTTGTCATTGTGTAAGCTTTAA
>NC_056725.1:432988972-433191472 GCF_019279795.1 Protopterus annectens
AATTACACATAATGAATAATGACAACAATTAAGAGTTATAAACATCATTTACCTCAGAAAATGTGCATTAATTCATATGCTCTGAGTCTGTCAATGTGTCAGGTTAATAGCACTAAGAATTTAAATGTGTCCCTGATGTTGTTATGACATGTCCCTGATTCAGTTGATATTTGTCCCCAATCGTTTGAGAGTTCTGATAGGGACAGAAAGCGCATATTCCACTGACAACCTTAGAAAGATGATAGAATATTAGGTATGCAGTAGCATGACTCGGCTGAAGTATGTGGGTTCCAAAACCCAATTACTTGTTTGTATTGAAGAGTGTCAGTTTCCATATATTAGCCAGACAGGTGCAGATTGTAAGAGGAACACACCAATAATATGAATCAAACTCTGGACAGGCCACGGATTCTGTACAGTTGAACGGCATGCTTTTGCATAATGGGCAGCCATTCCCAATACTGTAGGCATGTAATCCGATGTAATAGGCATCACAAGGTAATATCATAGTCCTCACTCCAACCCAGGGGTGTGAGTGTCAGATGCAAACACCAAATGCAGTGCATTTGCAAGTGCAGGAGCAAGCGGGTATAAGCCTGTTTGGCCACCAGTATGTGAGTATTACACTGGTGAAGCAATGTAGAGGCAAACTGAGTGTAAGAAACTGTAACATGAGGTTAGCATTGCTTAGCTCCACGCAAACCCATGCACACCCACTCACAACTGCTTTAATGTGCCTTAATCACTCCGTATCCAACGGCCTTGTTCTGCCCAGCAACAAAATAAATGGCTGCTGCAAGGCTCGAAACCAGGACCCTGCACACACAGCTAATGTGATTTATCACTAAGCCATGGCAGATATACAGACATCGGATGTTATCACAAACATATCATCCAGTGCAGTCATTCAACAGTATAGGAAATGTATTCCATGATGTAGATGTATGTGTGTGTGTTTTTGTCTAGATATAGATGCATACACACACACACACATATAGATATATATATATATATATATATATATATATATATATATATATATATATATATATATATATATATATATATCAAGAACATCCCGTGTGACAACAAAGCATTACAAAAAAATGAAAAGGGAAACACCAGCAATGCCTGTATTATATAGTGGTGTTGTCCTATGTAATATCAAGACTCCCTCAGACAGACATGTGTCATTAAAACACACAAACATTTGTGCATTGGCCAAATACATCACTCTGTGCATTTTATTTACATTAACACAACAGTTCCTATCCAATCATTATGTGAGAACAGTACTCTTGCAAGGTGCTGTGTGCAACATCATCATCATGAAAAAGGTAAATGGGGTAACCATAGAGGGACCGGTAGTGTTGTGTGTACAATGGGGTCATCTGCATCACATGTACCTGGAACCTTTAGGAGTCATGTGCATACCAGGATTGTGTGCCTGAGAGACGGGGTGAGGACAACTGACGTATGCTGTGATGCATATTAAAAGGGTTATATTTGTCCAGTGGACACGTGTGTGAAATGGACAACTATGTATAGGGCAAATGTTCTTCTAGGAACTGATTGGCCTTTTGTTTCTGTAGGGTGAGAGTGGGATGTGGGGGAAGGAGAGTAGGTATGCTCGTGGAGGATAGGTTGGGTAGGATGACAGACAAGACAGCATACAGGGTCGGTATATGACACATGTGGGGGGATACACATTGAACGGGGAGGAGTGTTCGGTAGTCACAAGCCCATGAGCTCCCAGATGGAAACAGTGGGACAGAGGTCTCCAGCCATGGGCAGCCCCCACTGCACCAAAACTTCCGCAAATGTGGCAGTGCTGGGGGCTGTCTAGGAGGGGCAGGCTCACCCTGTAAATGTGACACTCTGCCCTTGAGCTGGTGTATCTGGCCTCAAAACCCCTTATTGAGCCCCCTATGCACCACATCCGTGATTGTACGACAGTGGACAAGTTCCTGTCTGGACCTGCTCCCAGGGGGGACAAGCCCCATCCTCAGTGGCGGTTCCACCAGAAGGTGGTGCAGAGCCAACAGAGGTGGAGGTCCAAGGCTGGGCCCCAGATCTGCTGGTGCCCAGTGCCATGGCCAGCTGAAGTTGGACAGGAGGTTCTGCCAGGACCTCCAAACCCATACAGCCTATGGTGTTGCAGTTTTAACACAGATATGGCTTAGTAATAGTCAATAGCATTCAGGATTACTTATAACAGCATGTATAGATATGACCATCAATCCAACACAACAGATTATATACATTTGCAGAGGGAGCACAACACATGCATATATACTGCATGACATCTGTATAAAATGTAGAAGACTTGTGACTGCAGCTATGAACAGTGGCCCATTATTGGCATGTCACTGAGAACCCCAGACAGTGGCTGTTATACCACTGTTTCATGTGACATATGTCCAATCAGGGATGTAATGGCAGTAACTCTCATCGCTATCACCATGTACTGACTGCAATCCTCACACTATGCTCCTGCAGTTCACAGATGTGTGTTCAGTGAGTAATGCAGGAAACAAATGGTTCCACACACTGACCAGACCACAGATGGCCCTACAGATGGGGGGTCCCTCCCAAACAGAGCACTGTCTTGTCAGTTTTAAAACATACAGAATAGTCATTACCAGACACAAATTGTTAAACTGGCAGTAGTCTCAGTGAAGCATAGCTACACTTACATGCTGTAGTCATGTATGGCACAACACCCTCCTGTCTTTAAGCTATTTTCAACTGTGTATGTTGATTGAGGAACATCCAGATATCATCTGTGATGCCGTTTACCAAACACCAGATCCAGGTTCCACTCACAGCGACTGTCATGGGCAAACACCAACATGATGTTCCTAGATATTGTACTGTGTTTCCATGTGATTGGCTATAGGAACATTATCACAGCTGTTCCACATGCAATCAGCTAGAGGCAGACTGCAATAGGTGCAGAGGCCATCACCTGATCATAACCATCACTTACAAAACACATGCTGCTGCTGAGCAGGTGTACAACTCCACATCCACCAGAGAGTGTGTGGGAGGGACAGACAGAGGCAAAGTACATCAGAGAAGGACTTGGAGACTAAAACCTAAGCATCGTATGTCACACATCTACCAGTACAGGCGTTCAAACCCCTGACTGACTAGTCATTACAATTACAAGTGCATGCAGTTACTCCATGTGCCACAATGCTGACATGTTGGTGTGCTGTAAGAACATATATGTGAGCTGGTGAGTGACATCTGCAACAGAGATATAGTAGACATGCATTAGGTGTAGCACACATGGCTGTCCACATGAACGGATGTCATTGTCAACACAACCACACTCTCTAATGGACTCACATTGATCCACTTTGCCAGGCCCACAAATACACGTCCTAACTACTTAGTTTGCCACACTGCAGTAATACAGAGGTACTGCATGCACCACAGGGGATATCTAGAATTCTATGGGTTAGGGCATGTGAACGTGCCTGACATCAGTCGGTATGCCAATTGGAGTTATACTGGGTGTGACTGTGGTTGGGAGCATCATACCCCACACGCATACACAAGGTGCCAGTACTGACATGCATGTGTGCATTGCTTCATGGGTGTGTAGTGGTTGGCTGTGCAAGATGGCTGTACAAGGCTGGGTGAGGGGGTAATCCTTGGCATCACGCCACTCGACACTGGTGTGCAGTGTGGTACAAGGGGTGTAGTGTCTGCAATGTCCCATGCAGATGGGTATTGTATGAACTGTCCTGACATCCTGGTTACCATTGTGTATGGCCATTGTCTTGACATGGACATTGCCTGGGATGTGCACGTCCCACAATAATATACAGTGACATGTACAAATGTACCTGGTTTGGCTGGCACATGTTGTGTACACAAACTGTTATCCTCAGATATGCCAGTACTGGCCTGGTGTGGCAAGACCTGCTTATAGACAGCAGGTTGACCCTGCACCTGCATTGATAGCATGATACAGGTATCAGTGGCATCCGTCCATACAGGGCACGTGGGTAAGGCATTGTAAGGCCTCTGTGGATCACATTTGATGGCACCACATATGTTGCAGACATCCAGTAGGGAACATAGTGAAGGCACATTGTCTGCAATTATGTGCTGATTGTACTGCTGGACAGAGTGCCATGCCCTCTGCAGCCCACTGCAATCACACCATGCCTACTATCTGTCATCAATGTGCAGGGTACTAGCAACATAGTAGGATATTCTAGGCAAGTGTGTTTGTGTATGACACATGGGTTTAGAACGTTTTCCAGGTAACAGTAGGGTTGCATAATTTGTTCACCAGGCCTTTTGCCAGATGTAGGGACATGGCATGCCAGCACAGTCCCTTGGCTGATTGACATCTGTACTCCTCGTGAGGTGGACATTGTGACATATAATATTGACACCATATAGCAAAACTACAAAATCTGCTCCCCAACATGTCTAGTGGTTAGACATTCACAGCCACCTCCACACAGGCTCTGACTGTCAAACACACACACACACACACCTGCCATGTCTTGGTATAGAACCCCTACCTAACTAGTTTATTGCACTATAGCATTATGCAGTTACAGCATGCGCTACAGAAATTACTGGGTTACAGCAGTCCCAGAGGTGTATTACTAGGTGGGTGACAACAGCAGGATTGCCAAAGGTGGTTATGTGAATTGTAAAGAGTGTGCATAAAAAGCATTGTTCTTTTCTCAGGCAGACAGACAGACGCACACACAGTTAGCCTGTCTTGGAATTGAACCCCTACCAAACTGGTTTATCACACTAGAGCATTATGCAGTTACAGCACACGCTGCAGATATTATTGGGTTACAGAAGTCCCAGAGGTGTATTTCTAGGTGGGTGACAACAGCAGGATTGCCAAAGGTGGTTATGTGAATTGTAAAGCATGTGCATACTCTAAAAGCATCATTTCTTCCACAGGTAGGCAGACAGACAGACACACAGTTGGCCAGTCTGGGATTAGAACATCTACCAAACTAGTTTAACACACTACAGCATTACACAGTTACAGCACATGCCGTGGAGATTACTGGGTTACAGCAGTCCCAGAGGTGTATTCGTAGGTGAGTGACATCAGCAGGATTGCCAAAGAAGGGCATTTCAAGTGTACTGCGAGTTGTACACGTCTTTTACCTGCTGCTTACTGTCACAAAAACACATTTACACCTGCTTACAACTGTCTTATGCATTCCTAATTGACAGTATCAACAAGGCTTGCAGGTCTTGAACTCTGGACCATGCACACTGAGGTCACTGGACGTACCACTAAGCCATCTGGGTTGTATACATGCTGCATGGAGTCTATAATGCACATCTTACTACAGGTATTCCACAGTACTGAAAACAAATGGGACAGTCACTTTGTGTACATATGTGCAGTACCCTTGAATGTACTGTACTCTGTGAAACAACAAAGACAAGTCTACATCTGTACAACTGCCATAACTACATATATATATATATATATATATATATATATATATATATATATACATATATCATTTGCCTGAGACCCTAACACACATACACTCAGCCATTTGCTGACACACACAACACACACACATAGTTGCCAGTGGTGGGATCAGAACTCTTGCCTATCTACAGATCACTATTACAGTACTGCACACTTACGAGAAGCGCCACAGTGATTACACATTCCAAGGCAGTCAGAATGCCCTTCTAAGATTAAGGACAATAACAGGGAGACTGACAGTCGTGAAGTACATAACTGTAAACCTGTGTTTTTAAAGTAGGTGTCTATTACAACCTGTATGCACAAACAAGACACATCATCTGCAGGTAGGCCTGAGAGGTATAGTTGTAGCACAACAGGAACCTAAACTGGAGTATGCCCATCTGTGGAATGGACAACTACTATCACTATACAGGGTTACAGTGGGCATGGTAATACACTTAGTAGTACAGGGCCATTTGGGATGCACTATGACTGCAACTACACAAGATTATACTGGGCATGCTCATACACTTAGTAACAAAGGGCTTGTTGGATTTGTTGGATGCACTGTCTCAAATTACACAAGGTGGCAGTGGGTATGCTCATACACTTAGTAGCACAGGGCTGTTTGGGATGCACTCTGATTCTAACCACAGAAGGCCACAGTGTACGTGCTCATACATTTACATGTACAGAACACGTTGCAATGGACTCCTATTGTAAACACACAGGTTTACAGCTATGTACATCTTACCTGTCAGTATATATGCAAATCATACTCGTTTACTACCTGATACCTGTATGTGGCCTGTAATTGATAAATCTGTGTCTGTGCTGTATGATACACATGCATACATGCACATGAAGTAGTGACATATATATGTTATACACACACATTCATGCATGTGTGGACGTGACAGACAATAGGTTACCTGGGACACACAGGCGGATGCTACCTACAGCATGTGTCACACACCTTGCTGCCCTGAAAGGCATACATTGATAGCAGGTTGTAGACAGTGGCATTATATGTGGAATAGTGGCATGTGCAAGCATAATGTGTGAGCCATATTGTGCAATAGTACTGAGGTGCAGGTGTCAAGATGACCTCTCCCGACTGTGTTAGTAGTTGCCATTATTAGCAGGACTGCTACCCTAAGTGTATCTGACATTGGTAATATACACAATTTCTGCTGCTGTCCATCACCTTACATGAGGCATTTGCTACCAAGCTCATTACTGCCACTCGCAGTGATTTCATGATACGAGTGGCAACTGCTAGACGAAAACAATGAGCCAATGTCCTGCTGTTATTATGAGGTTGTCCAGTGTTTGTCATTCCAGGTTGTCATGACTGAATGACAAGCCTTCAGCACAGAGCACATGCATCCATGTTTCACGTGTGTGTGAATAATACCTAGGTTGCATTTACACATATAGCTGCATTCCAAGGCAAATGTCCTACACCCAGGAGTAACACCCTGACACCTACAAGACAATTGCATTGGATGCTTATGCTAACCAGTGCTAGATGTGTGGCTTTAGTAATCCATTTACTCAAAGTAGAACCTACAATGGGGAATACTGACATCTGTGCAGTGAGAAACACCAGGCTGAAGGCTCTGTAGTGCACAATTGCACTACCACCATATAACTCAGATCCAGACATGTGGGCCATAACAGTGGTATGGACCATTCCAGGTGATGGTGCCCACATATTCATAAAGATGACTCACTTGTAAAGACCACTACTCTGACATAACTCATTACAGATGAGTCAGGTACAGGTGACAGTGGCAAATGCTGCATTCTAGGTTGTATCCTCATATACATTCACCACCTTGTCCCCAGACTACCAACACACATCCATATGTGGCATGACATAGTATGGTAGACCACCAGATAACCCTTGATTGGTAGAATGTACCTAGGCCTACATCAACTGTGAAGAAACCACAAAGAGATGAAGGCAAAATGAATTAAACTAGTAACAACTAGACTCAGAGCGTCAAGATCAACATGCTGTTAGTGTTGTTACACATGACACATACTGTCAAAGGTACAAAATGCATTCTAAAACTGTAATACATAGTATGTCTGCTGCCTGTCAACACTACACAACAATATTAATCTACAATTGTCTACCTAGTATGTTCACCCTGTGCATCAGACCATATAAGCATGTCCCTGCACTGATGGTGTGGATAACAGGGATGCGGCACAGGGATCATCATATACACAGGGTGATAATGTTTGCCAGAGGCCTAGGCTGCACCATTGGATGACATCATGTGTGTGTGTTAGGGCCTGTGATATTATTGGGCATGTGTGGATGTTATGCATGTATGTGTTGAGGTGCCCTACATTTGTTTCTGGTGTGTGTGTATGCATGCACACAGGTCTGGCATGTGGATGGCCTACACAGGGGTATTATTGACAGCTGCAGACTGTACAAGGCAGGTTTCACAGTTCATGGTGTCCAGCCATGGCCATGTGACCTGCACCTGCCAGGGGTTGCACAGGCACTAATAGGCAGAGGTCCAGATTGGGTACTGTCTGATGACACATGTCCACTGGAATCGTGTCCCTGTTGGGATCATCCAGGACCATGTGCACGTGGCCTGCTGTCTCCTGGTGTGGACTGCACAGCACCAGCTGCACTGCTGCTGCTGCTACCGCCACTATGGGAGCGAGCATGTGCAGTACCATGTTCACGTAGATCTTCAACAGGTGATGTAGCTGACCTACGTCCACGTGCCTGATATCTCACTCCCACCAGATGTTCCAGCACAGACATTCCATGTTCGAGGATTGACATGCCACAGTCAAGGACTCTCACCATTTCACCCAATCGTCTATCCAAAACATCTGCAAGATGATGGTGAGCCTTTGCAAGTACCTGGATGTTGTCAGTTAATGAATGGGCAGCAGCCTTCTGAAGCCTCAGACCTTCTCTGTTGTTCTATTCAGTACATGCCTGTGCCTCCATTACAGCTCAGAACATGTGTCTGGTGACTCCAGCTGATGTGCTTTGTCTCATAGGGGCATGTTGGCCAGTGGTCATCCTACGAGCTACGCTGGGGACATGCCTGTGTGGGATATCACCAGTCAGTTTACTGGGATCATGGTGTGCAGGCACACCCTCCATGGTCTCCACACTTCCCTGTTCCATGCTACCACCTGCCAACTGTCCTTCCTCTATGGTGGGGTATGTGTACATAGGGGAACTGTGTGCGAGGATGAGGGGGAGACAGGTGGAATGGCAACCAATGGCACAGATACAGCCCCTAACAACCCTGCCTGTGCCTCAATCACACTATCATCATCACTGCTAGAGTCTGTGGGGACACTAACATCAGGTGGACTGCAGGAGGGCAATGCACCTACATCAACACTTGTGAGGGGAAGACAAGAACTGTACATTATATCAGACACACACACACACACACACACACACACACACACACACACACACACACACACACACACAAATGCATACACAGACAGACAGAGAAACACAGACACACACGCAGATAAACAGAGACACACAGACACACACACAGACACAGATACACACAGACAGACACACAGGCACACAGACACAAAGACACACAGTCACAGACACACACACAGACACACAGAGACACAGACACAGACACACACACATAGACTCACACAGACACCACAGACACACAGAGACGCATGCTACATGCAGGTGATATGGCAGATGGCATTCAGCTTAGACAATTATAGTTTCAGCTTGGACAATTATAGTGGTAGTTACCATACATCTCTAAGTTGCACACAATAGCATGCATGTGTTATAGCAGACAGCATGCACCTTACACAATTATAGTGGTGGTTAGCATACATACCTGTATTGCACCATTTGTGTTAGTAGCCTATGCCCCATACCTGTCACACAATGCATGTACTTTGCACCATTGCACCACACTGCCATGGTGTGTGTAACATACACCACATGTTAACAGACCATCGCTGACCTTTGTACATCTGCCACTAATGCTTTGTGTTGGCCACTGCCCCTATGTGTGAGGACATGAGCAGTAGGGTATGTCAACTGCATACTATGTTTGCCTGAGCCCTAGCTTGCATATCTCCCCCAAAGCAGTGCATGTCTGTTCAACATTATTCCGCCTACCCCTGAGCTGAGTCTAGACATTGTGCATGTGGCTGTACACACATGTTTGACATGGCTGTACCTACTTTGCAATGGTGCCACAGACCAGCACAGGTTTACAGTACACCGTCCTGCTGTGTGGCGTATGACCTTGCCAATCACATGTAGTATGACATGTCTTCTGCTGTGTTGAATGAAATGCATACATGTGTAACACAATGGTGTCCTTTCAATCTACAGTACTGTAATGGTGTCCTAATGCAGGGACATGTTATACTTACATGGGCCTTCAGCTGATGCAATGTTGTCTGTCTGCCCTACAAATATGCAGTGACATACTGCACATAGAGCTGTTGTGCATAGCCATTGCAGGGCATCATGGCTTCACAATTGCTATACAGTGTGAGCTACTGACACAGTTCATAGCCATGACTATGTTCACATACAATACATATCTAATGAGGAATGTGACTCACGTCACTGAGGTGTATACACACTAAAGCCTAATGTGGAATGTGTGACACAGGTCATAGAAGGGTATATGGACGACACCCCTGCACATCTGCAACCTTATTACTGATGCCTGGCAACTATGCCCACACATGGCTAACTTAGCAGTATTCTATGTCCCACATGCCATCTGTGTACCTCACACACATGAGGGGCAGGCATGACAGTGATGTCTGACACCAGCAAGGTGAATGTAATGCATCTGTGGCCTGATGTGGTTCTATGTGTATGTTGTGCAATACTTGTATGGATTTGGATACTGTATAAGTGAATGCTTTCATGTTGTGACATATTCAAGATGTTCAAGACATGTTATGTGGTGGTTTCATGTTATGCCTACACAAGCTGTGCACAGGCCTGCATGATGTTTAGTGTTTCACATCTGCAATATCTCCATTACACAAAGGCCATAGTTGTATTGTGTCGAGCCAGTGTACAACAGGGTGTACACACATGTACATCACTTCTACTGTGTGTGTTGCTTCATGTCTCTGGCCATCCTCCATGGCCATGTGTACACATGTTCTGTCCAATGATTGTGATGGCCATCTTATTTCACATGTCAGTGCTATCCCATATGATATACACCCATAGATGTCATATGGGCCGCTGAGGACAGGGTTATGCAGACAAAGGGTGGTCTGTATGGGATGTGAGACATAGTTTGCAGGATAGATGAGCAGAGTTGCAGTCAGCCCACTACATGTCATGGACATGTCAGATAGCACTTGACATTATGTGACATTCATAGCAGGGGTATAATCCACAAGGGTGTATCCTGTGGGCTGGTCATACTCCAGCTCCAACACATTTAGAGTGTGTGCACACATATACTCTCTGTACAGTATTGTTTGTATTCCCAACATGTGTAATGCTGATATGTATTACCTGTCCCTACAGTGAAACACACCTCCACTATTGTATTCACTGTTGTCCATACATCTGGCAATGACAGTTTGGAAGGTTTAGTGTAGGTGTTTCATATAGTCTTCAATTGTTTCACATGGGTAACCACTGTGATGCATTGGAGGTCTGATCAGTGTTTATTAACAGGACTACCATACATTATGTGTACATGTGTTATGGCAGCATGCAATTAATATGATCAGTGCATTATCAAGCTTGGTAAATAATAACAACCTCACCTGACACAGGCTGCTGTCACTGAAAAATGCCAGAGGTACCTAAACAGGAGTGTCACAGCTGTAAGATCATTATCCACACCTGTGTGATAGCTACAGGGTGCAATGTCCATGTTAGCACATAAGCCAGTACAATACACTATACTATGGAGTATGCACATCTGTGCATACATAGAGTAGCAGACTATAGTATGTGGCATGTGTGCATACATGCCTTGCATATGATGCTACATTACATATTGTACAGTAACACATGTAACTATGTGAAATATAGTTGTGTTATATGTGCAGTAGTGACTTACCAGGCAACTCAGGCTCGGTGGTTGAGAGACACCCTTCTCCACAATACCAGGTAAAGCTTATGGATGGAGGTATGCAGGTGTCCCCAGGTTGGCCATTAAGCTCCTCGGTACATGTGAGTGGGGGCTGGGTGAGTGCCCCCCCCACCTGTTGCACCTTGTTCCCTGGCGATTGCATTAGCACACTGTTTCGCCCATCTTATGAAGTCAGTGCAGTGTCAGTGCACCTGCTGATAGGTGCGATTGTGACCGCCAACATCATTTACCCTCCTGCAGAGTTCTCCCCCACAGGGTATCCCGCTGCTGTGCATCCTGTGGCACATGGCTGAAGAGTGTTTTATGGTTGTCGAGGAGGTATGGGACAAGGACCTCACCCTCCAAGTGGCTGTATGCTTACAGCCTGCTACGTGGCATACCTGGAAGACATAATGATGGAGACAAGTCACAGTAATTCACAGAGAAGTACATAAGTACAGCTGAACATACATGTGTATCACATTCATTAAGATTACAAATACGTCTTTACAGATGCAGTGGCAGCTGGTGACTTCAAATCAATGGGGGCTGCAGGAGACAGCTGAATGGGTGAGGTCAATGGGAATGGGTGTGACCAGCTAGAAAGGGGAGGAGCTATGCTCAAAACCACAAAAACTTTAATTAAATATGTTGCCCTGGGTGCCAAACCTTCATTATGAGAGTCCAATCAAGACAAAATGAAGTGTAGAAGAAAAAAAAATATTTCAATCCATTGGCTGCATGACAGCTTACTTAATATCTAGATGGAAGCAAAAAGGATGTGAGGCATGAAAAAATAAATTACTTTTTAAATACATTACTGGAATGCCAGTCAAAAGCAAGTATAAGAAAAACAAGCAGCACTTAACTCAAATCACTTCTCCTTGCACTCCAGTTCTAATTATAATTTATATTCAGCTTTATTAAAGTACCAAGTAACATGCTGAAAGTAGCAATCTCTGTGATACCCCCACTTGTAAAAATGTTTCTTATCCAAAAAAGGCCTGCTGCCTGACAACAACTATCTACTTGTTTCATGGGGAAAACATGATCAAAGTAAAAAATGAAAAGCAAACAAGAAACAAGCTCAACATGTATTGCTTAAAGGATTACTGAACAGGATATGGACCACACATTATAGATTGGCATTCTGTTTAGTTTGCAGGTAAAGCCTGTAATGAGCTTAACATAATGTAATCCTGTCCTTTATTACAAATACAGACATATGCATTTCAATACCCAAGGCTTATACGTTATCTAGTTATGTAAGTATTCTCTGCATGGCAACAACAGAAAGGCTTTCAATGTTGGCAATACTGCTTATTAAAACTTACTTGCATCTTACAATATCACTCAAGCTTACCTGATGGTCATTAAAGCACTGCTACTTAAACACAGAGCAAAAGGCACTTTCTGAATAATAATAAGCATAAATCAACAGTATAAAAATATGACAGAAACCAGAACATTCTGCGAAATCAATGACAGATCAAAAGCCACTGTAGTACTTGTGTTTACCTTGGATTGGGGGAGGGGGAATATTCTGCACATTTACACTGCATAACTGCTCCTTGCCTTGCTTGGACACATCCAGAGTCACTACATGGGCGAGTGGGGTGCAACAAGTTTGTCACAATTTGAAATGTCTCTGGCTGACTGCGATGGCCCTGACACATTTGTCATACCTCTCAACCTCAGAGCAAGAAATCTGGACAAAGCTATACATAGAAGTGGGACAAAGGCCGAAAAATAAGGACAATTTTTAAATATTGCTCTTATAAACTTAGAAAGATAATAGAATAGTAGGTCTTGCATTAGTATGAATTTTCTGAAAGGTACAAAATCTGAAACTCAAATGTCTTTCATTATTTTCTAACTTCAGTCTTTAATGATTTGCCACTAATTTGCCAAAAAAACACAATTTTAAGAAAAATGGACCAAAAATTTAATGCAAAAATATAAAATAGCCACACAATACAGCTGGGAACCTGTCAAAGAAGGGACACGTTTTAATATTAGTACTGCTAACTTGAGCAGCTGACAAAATAAAATAATCTACATGTATTTCTGAAATAAAAGTAATCTATAACTGATTATTACAGTTATTTATTAATTGTAAACCCTCCATGCTTTCTTCCAAAATTGCCATTTTGCAGAGGGATTATTAGGGGAAGAACAACATTTTGACCCAAAATCAGGGACAGTTGAAAGGTTTGGATTTGTCTAATTCTATAAAGCAATTTTATTTGCACATACCTCTCAAATTGTTAATGCAGGAAATCTGGACAAGGCCAAATATATTGAGGGAACATACAAACACTACTAAAAATTGCTCTTGTATAAACTTAAGACAGTGGATAGAATAACAGGCCTTGCTTTAGCATGCATTTTTCTGAAGGTTATGACGTAAAACTCAATGTCTGTCATTTAGTGACTTCATTCCTAAATGATTTGCCAGAAAACCATTCATTTTATGAGGAACAAACCAAAAATAAGAAGCACATATCTATTCATTCTGCAAAAATATGGACAGCTGAGAGGTATAGTTCAACCAGGGCTGTCTGAGTTTGCTGCCCTTCCCCTCTCAAAAACATGGTCGATTGGAACCTCCCCCCTGCAACTATTCCAATGTCCCATTCCTTGGTTATTTTGCCCCATTTACCATAAACACTGTAATGTGCATACTGCTTTACTTCTGCGAGGATTTGGATTTCATTTGAAAGTTTTATTTTGCATTTTTCCAGCACAATCCCAATAGATATCTGCTAAACAAAGCAATGCAGTCTCACAATGAAAACAGACTTAGAATTAAAACTTCTCTGCCCTTGAAACTCACATGCATTGAAACAGCATTGAAACCCACATTCAAAGAAAATACATTTTGCCAGTGGCAGATAAAGATTAACTTTGGGCTGTTTTCAAATCATAGGCCCCTTTTGGGCTGTTTTCAAATCATAGGCCCCTTGAACATAAAACATACACATGCTCTTTGATACACCTTCCAGATTATATTAAATTGTATTCCTTGTACAATACAGTACAGTTGTTAGAGGGCATTTTAAATTTATTGTTTTGAACATTTTCCAGTAAACAATGAAACAAAATGCATGCACCAATGACAAAACTACCCAGTTCAGAAAATTTCCATCATAAAAGTCTACTCAACCTTCTACAGTCCACCAGTATCAGTAAATATGCACAATATCTGAAGTAGTAAAAGTCATCTAAATAAATCCACATTAATGAAATCTGTAACAATGAAGAGGCTGATGCTAGCAAACAACTTTATATGTCATTGTTTATTCATCTACAAATAAAGTGCCTGTTGCCCTTGAAGAATAAATTGCCTATGTTGCATGCATTAAAAAAAATGATAAGCTAGTAATATCACAATAGGGACTGTATGGCAAACTGATAACAGGTTCATAGTTACTACTCTAGGTATCTTCGCCAAAAAGGACTGCAGCATCCACCCCCTTTACAACACAGTACAGTATCAACAATGCATCTATCTACTGTGGGAGTAGATCCCACAGCCTTCTGCATCAAAACAAGTACACTACCTGTTGTGCTATTAACAATGCATGCAGGCTCAGAATAAGCAACATTAAAGCTTTGTTCCCCTGCAGCTCTCAGCTCCTTGTAAAATCTACTCGACACGCAGTTGTATCTCTGAACTTTGCAGCACAAGAAATCTGGAAAAAGCCAAAATTTATTGGGGGGCTGGCAAAAGCCCAAAAACCAGGGACACATTTTAAATATTGTTTGTATAATGTTGGAAAGTTGCTAGAATAAAATGCTGTGTTACCACCATACATTTCACTGCCATGTCTTTAACCCAGGGGACCCTGTGCAAAACAGTCAGAGAAACATACCACTATGCCAAATCAGTTGTTTTTTAAAAGAGAGGAAGACAAACTTAAATGGTTACCATTTAGTGAATTCAGTTCCAACCATATCTCTCAACCTCTTGGCACAAAACACCTGAACAAAGCCAATAATGGGGGAATACAGCCCCCAAAAATTCAGTGAATTCAGTTCTCACCATAGATAGCTCTCAACCTTAGCACAAAATACTTGGACGAAGCCAATAATGGGGAATACAGTCCCAAAAATAGGGACAAATTTCAAATATCCATGTTATAAACTTAGACAACTGCTAGAATAAATGGTTTTGTGTTACCATGTACTTTCTGAAGAATATGAAGTCTGAAATTCAAATGCCTGTTATTTTTAAACATTTAACCAGGAAACCAGTCTGACTTGGAACAAAAGATAATTTTCAGCAGAGCAGGAAGAAATTCCAGACACATCTTTGTAAGATGGGAGGACATGCAGACTCCACACACAAGGCACCCCAACCAAGAATCAAACCAAAGAACCTGTAGCTGTCAGGCAGCAATGCTACCAGTGCACCACTGCACTACATACTTTGCAAGGAAAAATGTAGATATAGAAACCACAGATTTTATGAGGTACAGAACAAATATGAGGCAAAAATCTAAACATTTTCTTTTTAGAAATGGTGGTGAATAGGGAATTCAGGTCCTTGCCACCTGCCTGAATATCTCTATCCACCACCATTTGTTCTCTCTAGCTACCAGCATATAGCAACTGGGGCATTACACACACACACACACACACACACACACACACACACACACACACACACACACACACACACACACACCCTTTGTCCAGCAGTATAATCCATGTCACGAGGCCTTCACCTACCTGCTGTAAAAAATGTGTTCAGCAGTATAATCCGCACCTACCCGATTCACAAATGAAGCCCACAATCCAGCCAGTGACCATTTCTACACCTACCCGAAGCCTTTGTCCAGCAGTATATTCCACATACGACCGTTTCATGAATGAAACCCATGCAGGAATCCCCACGAGAGCTCACCCCTCAGTCCTCATTGGTTCTGCCTGCAGCTGAAGCAGTCCGGAGCTCCTCTGTTCTGTGCAGCCATCATGTACAGATTCCTGGGTATCTCTTTGTCTGTATCCGGACTGCTGATAAAGGCAGTCTGAGTTCTCCAATGTGTCCACGCATGCACAGAGGAGTCGGGACTCGTGATTTTTTTGTTTTTGTTTGTTTTCTTGTTTCACAGATTTTTCTTTTGTTTTTTCTAAGTTGGAGGGCTTCAGTCCGGCAGTCCTATAGCACGAGCCGCCCCTGTGCAAATCTACATGACACTAACACCACTGACATGTATAAGTCACACACATTTGACACTTACTGGTGATATGATATTATCGCCATATATGTGTGTGTCATGTGATGATATTGCTCATACACCATGTCGATGTTGTCTTGATGTGGACATGTCTGTTTGCCTGTACTGGCGTCTTTACCTATTAGCACATGCCTGGATGTGTTCAGATTAATCCAATCGACCTTAATGCTGTGTATATGTCACATATATAGTCATGCATAGCCGTTAGGGACATGACCTATGACCCTGCAGACTTGCAAGCATGTATGTGTTTTGCCATATACATCTACATGGCACTGCACAGCTGTGTATCATCCTGCCATGTTTTGCCTGTGTTGCACATGTGTAACACATGGGACAATAGCTAGCCTGATGGTATTTGCAGGGTTGGATATCAATTATAGCATGTATGGTCATAGTGATCTAGTAGGCTATATGCCCTGAGCCATTTATGAGCCTAGGCAGACAGGTTACCTAGCTGTAGGCAACAGACAGGTAAGTTTCAGTGGCCAGTTCAAGAAGTGCCACAGAACTGATCCACAGGGTTACTGATATATTTGGCATGCGGTCATCACACCATGTCACAGAGAGGGGCGATGTGCAGCTTTGCTGGACAGGGATGCATTGTATGGCAAGAGTATGTTAAGTTTATGGGACAGAGATCTGTCAGGCATGTTGTGATCCTTGTACTAGAAAGGTGGATGTCCACTAAGTATGTGTTTATTTGGGATCAGGATGTGTTAAGTGCAGTATGTCCAACACCTCTCGGTTGGACATGGCTTTATTCAGGGTAGGCTGCATGCTACATAGTGTAGCTAGGGATTGGGAAGGGCAGTGTAGGCCATCTACACATGGGCAATAACCCTTAAAGGAAATATGTGATCTATTATGGGTCACATGGGTGTTCAGTATGGCTGAGCAATTATCTCTATATTCCTGGATGGTACCCTGTCATGATTAGGGGTGCCACATACGACAACCTGTCAGGTGTGGTGAAATAACTATCAAAGGAAGAGTACTGTCCAGCCGCATCCCATAACACAGTTGCCATTATGTTGACCGCTGCCTAGGTGGTAGTTCAAGGGTACAGGGTTTGTAACATAGGGGATGACAATGCAATACTTAGCTGTCAGACTGTGGCCATACGTCACACACCACACATCTGACAAACTAAGGCCCTTCTGTATGTTGAACGCAGCACACATTGAGTCAACTATTGCTCCTAGTCATAGTCCTTTGCAAACATCAATAGGCTAATGCCTACTGTGTTAGTCTGTGTGGTATAGATAACAAAGAGGGGGAGTACCAGGAATTAACCCTGTATTACTGTGGCTGGCACTGGTTTGATGTGTGTGTGTGTTAGTCAGACACCTTCTGTAGTGTTGGTTCTGCCAGCAGTTCAGTTGCCAACCACTCCTGTGACATAGGAGTATGCACCTAGTTTACTGAGTGTAGCTGGAACACAGTATGGGTGATGGTGTCCTAAGATCTGGCAAGGTGATTATATGCAGTGTGAATCAACCCTACTGTCATCTACATCTGTACTGAGTACATCAAATATGTTTATCACGGTTCATCGCCTTACAGACCAGACTAAGCAGGGTAGTTGTGCGCTATTTCCCATTATCAATGGTGTCTCCCCCTTTGTGGGGTGTGATAACTGCTGCTGTGCACTATTCGGTGTGTACACAGCCTGATATGGAGCTATGATTGAACATGATGTGTATGTGAATAGCTGATTGTTCTTACAATTGTGTAGGATACACCCTGGGATATTGACAGGTCCCATGAAAGCTGTATGTATGGCTTTAGGGAGTGCAGCTTGTACCTGCATAGTCGTTATTACAGAGGCCTTGTAGTGTACATGGAAATATTACTAAGTGTACCTGTTGGGTGGGGGAAGTGGGTTTAGGTTCTCCAAGACCCTATCTGGATGAACATGTGCTATTTCTGTAGGTGCAGTACTTCCCATGCCATAGTGCTGTGCAGCATGGCAGGTCTTGTCATTGCCATTACGATTAATGACACAGCTATAGAATGCTCTGTGCTTGGCCTTATAATATGTGGCTGATTAGTTTCACAGTAGCTTTGTGTGGTTTTGTATGGTGTATCTGCATCTGACTGAGGCTGACCAGGGATCACCTACACTCATGTGTGTTCACTCTTGCAACAGTTACTACCTTCTGTGGTACAGTTTAAAGCATGGTACCACCAGTTTGCCTTCTTGTTTGTGTTGGGTTGAATCCTGGTTCTGTTTCAATGGCACAATCACTGCACATATGTGACTGCTTAAGGTTCATTTGTGTAGGATTCAGCATTTGCACATGCATTGTCCATCTGCATGGGTGACATGACAGTCACCACTCTGCTCTTAGGAAACATAACATTGGCTTTGGAGACTGACTATGTGTAGCATACTGTTAGCCCTGTTTGTGTGACTACTGTGATCCAGGTCATTGGGGTCAATGGAATCCAACATGCATTGAGCGCAGGTGTTGGCACATGAGGAGTCTTCTCAGTTCATAATGGAATAGTTGAGAGTAGCTATTATTATAGTTCTGTCTCAGACCTAATCTTCCCCATTACAGCACATTATGACAGGTGGGAATTCTGTGGCCTGGTGCGTGATCTGTCGCAAGGTGCAATTTGAATTCCACTTTGGCACAAAGGTAGTTGCTCAGCATAATGCATCTGAAGTTATGCAAGTGCAGTTAGCGTGGGGTGTACCTATCCTTCAGGAATATGGACACACCTGCGGCCCGTGTGCTCCAATAAAGGATAATGGGCAAGAGGTGAGGTATGTGTTTTAACATGGTCATGCAGGTGTGCTCTCCGGAGCATTGAAACATGTCTCAGCCACTGCACAGATATGTTCTCCATGTTAGGGATTGACATATGTGTGTCCATATAGTGTTTCTGACATGTATCATTGTGTAGCGAGACCCGCAGGTTATTGCTTGGTTTTCCCTGTAACAGCAGTGGACCCTCACTTGAACTGTGCATGATGAAGGCACTATAGCGGAAGCATGAGCCCTAGGCAGTATCCAGATTCCCAGGGGTGACAGGTGCAGGCCCTGTCTGGTAAAGCATCATGGTCTGTCAGCCATGTTATCCCAGGCAGACAGATACTGGATACCCTTTGACTTGCACCACTACACTAGACAATTGTGGAATACATTCCTTTTGTCCCTGTACTGCAGTATCATTCTGGCCAATGGCAAAATGCTACTCAGGCCTTGGGACATACCTGCATGGGCTACAAAACCTGACAGTTCCTACATGTGTTTCCATGCAGTCCAGTCTACTGCAACACAGGTCCTGCACAAAAACATGAAATATGCCAGAGCCATGTGTATAGTTCAAAAGGTGGTCTGAGTGTATGGGTATGTGGCTAATCATGGCAGACAGGCAGCTGAGAGTATGTATGTCCTCATATAGGTGGGTGTGTAACATAGTGCTAGAGTTTGCATTCACAAATGAGTACTGTTGGGCATGTTTTCAGCCATGTGTTCTGAGGTGTGGCACAATTATGCAAACTATGTCATGCAGTTTGTGTATTTTGGTGTCTGTCTCTTCCAGCTTGGGATGTCACTTGTTTGGCCAGATACTTAGAAGCATCTATGAATGTGTGTGATTTCTGGTAGTGTATGTGGATGTCCTTACTGTGTTCTGGTAAGGAAGGGTATGTGTTGGTTGTGTTGATGAGGTGCATGTGTTAACCTAGACCTCATGACTGTCCAGTCCAGTCATGGCTGTAGACTGGGCTACCTTCCAGCTTACCCCTGTAGCTGCATCCCAAACAATGTGTGGGGTGTGGTGTTAGGTGGGTTTGGCAGGGTACATAGCATAGAGATTACATTCTCCCAGGATGGCCATATACACAAAGCTGACATTAGCAAACACCAGTAGCTGACTAGTGGACATGCCTGTATGAGCATTCAGTACTACAAGTACCAAGTACTGTATTTAGTTTACTTATTGCTTATGAAGATGTTTTAGACAGTGATGCTCACATGTAAATATTTGTGTTATGGATGTGACAACACTGGCTATTACGGAAACATTGTAGCTACCTTTAGCAGCAATCCTCTTCTGAGGAGCACATCACATCCTATTAGTTGATTACAGATGATGCAAGTGTCTACAGGTCTGTTTCTTCTGGGTATATACTCACATATACCCCAGACCATGAGCTCTGTTGGGCAAAGACATCCACTCTCCAAACAGTCATGTATCAATAGACTCTGATGCCACTATCAACATTATCAGAATATAATCAGATAGTGTGAGCCATCACCTATGATGCGGCTGTTACACATGGGCAGCTGTCTCCTACATCTTATACTCCTACTGCAGATGTTGCACTGGAGTTAAAAATGATATGCAATCTGTTTCATTACCAGTACTGTGCACTACCTTACATACAGTATGTGCAAGCGGTTGTTAGGTTGGCAATGAGGGGTTAGGCTACACAAACCTGGTAGTTCAACCAGTGTGTCTCTTCTCTCAATATCCACTCTATGTAGGTGTGCACATAGCCATTTGGCCCAGCCCTGTAACAAGGGTCACTACACATTTGCATAACATGTACACATGCACAGCTGTTATTGCTTGCAAATGATACTAGAGAGGTGGATATTACATGTGTTATGTGCATGGATAGTTACCTGGCTCTTCCAATTATCTTTGCTATCATGCTGCTAAACTGTCAGATGAATACAAATGATATGTATCCTATTATTGTGTATTGTAATTGCCAAAAGACATAACTACTGTTTGCATAACATAACAGAACTGCTATGTAGAACAGAATACAGATCTGCCTAAAATACTGTACATTACACAGTTATTGGCACAATATCCCACAATGCACACCATATCTGCATGGTAAGCCCACCTTTAACAGGTTCATCTTGCTTATACAACCATACATATGTCAACTGTTACAATATATCGATATATACTATCCCCTGTTATAGGGCATACTTGTTGGACCAGTCCGGACACTGACAGTGGCTGGAAGCAAATTGGTGGGTTCCAAGCCTATAGCATCTATTGTGGTGTATGTGGAGTTTGCTTTGTGACCTACAGCAGTACACACATAGAATACTACAAGCATTACTACTGCACAACAATACATCGCTACAAGATAGCTATTCCCATTATATGCATTGATTACACTGTAATTCTTACAGAACAGGTACTACATACACAGACATACTACATGTTATACATACCTTCTTAGTAATTGGATGTGTTATTGACTAGTACAGTACTCATTTTTGGTTCATCTTTCAGTGTTTTGTACTGTCCTACAGGTAGATACAGATGGTTTGAATGTGTGACAAGGCAACCTTTTATAGTTACAGATCAGTAACATCCAGATAACCAATTGGTGTTCCTAAGTAGCTAATAACATGCACATCAGCTGCGCTGCTACTGTCTTAGCCAATACCATTGCTACAGTGGAGTATAACTGAGTACTCCACTTGGGCATTGTCCCTTTGCCTTACTTGTGAGGAAGACACAAGAAGAGTAATATATTGTGTGTAATGCCTAGAGGATTTGGTCTAAATGTGAGTAATGCTGTTATATTTCTGAACATTGCTACTTGTGCAGGGTTTGTTTGTATCTAATACTTCTGCATATGTTTCAGTCTGGCCAGGTTGTTTGACCAGCTCAAGGCTGCTAGCTATGCATATAATGTTAGGAGGTTTACAGTGTGCTTGCCAGACATATTTAGTTTGGTGTTACTGTGTATCATACTGTGCTGATAATCAGTACTCATAGGATCATAGGTTCATAGGTTCATACTAGGCTATCTGCCCTAGGGCATTTATAAGCCTAGCCAGAATGTGTTTGGCTTTAGCCACCCATTTTAAATTAATTTTGCTATGCCCTTTTTTGAGGTTAGTATACTGTGCCTATGTCTAACAGTGACACAGAAGTGATACCCGGGGTAAACCTATGATCTCCCATCCACTCATCAAGATTCCTCTTGAAGAGAGTCAATGAGGGACTCTGCCTAACCTGGACTGGGAATTTATTCCAGAGTGAAGGGAGCCTCTGGGTTATGAATCTGTCCCTCCAGCATGTCCTATTTATTTCAGTGCTGAGGTTCAAGTCTCGATGGGATTTGGATTTTCTGAGGTGCAGCATGTCCATTAATTCCGGGTTGGACATGGCTTTATACGTCAGGCACAGATTGCCTCTGAACAGGCGGTATGCCACTGAGTAGAGCTGGAGTTTCTTTAACCGGGCAGCATATGGCATCTGATTGAGCCCTTTGATCCTCTTGGTTAGGTACTTTTGGGGTCTTTCCAGTTGCTGCAGGTGTCTGGTAAGATACATCCCAAAAGGGGCATTGTACACAATTATGGGCCTGATGATTGATGAGTAAAGAGGCACAATGACCTCCCCTGATCTAGATGTGAATCCCTTCATGATTAGGTGGGCTATATAAAATGTTTTTCTAACCACTTTGGCCACATGGTTGTCAAATGAGAGATTGCTATCAAATTGGGTCCCCAAGGTCCCTAATGACTTCTTCTGTACTTAATGGATTACCACCTATGTGGTAATTTGTGGGCACTTTGTTTTTGCCAAAGGGGATGACTATACACTTTTTGGCGTTTAGCTTGAGGCCATGGCTCTGGCACCAGTTGTCTGTTTCTATGAGGCCCTTTTGGAGGATGCTTGTGTCAGCTGGAGAGTCGATTAGCCAGTTTGCAGTAATCTGCAAACTTGGTCAGCCACAGTCCTTCCGTGTTGGCCTGTACCTCAGAAATATATACCGAACAAGAGGTCCCAGGACTGAGCCTTGTAGGATGCCACTTGTAACTGGTTTGGAGTCTGACATGGCTCCAGCAATTCTAACCATGTGGGTTCTGTCCTTGAGCCAGTTTGCAACCCATCTAGTGACATAGGGGTTTATATTTAAGCTGGTGAGCTTATCTATAATGCCCGAGTGGGGTATTGTATCGAGGGCTTTTGCCAGGTCCAGGTAGGCTGTGTGGACCACCTTCCCCTCGTCAATGGCCTTGGTGACTGTTTCAAAGAAATCAACCAGGTTTAAGAGGCAGGATCTGCCCTTAACAAAGCCGAACTGGGTTACTCGGTAACACTTCCTGGTGTACAAACCTTTCAACCCTCTGAAATGGGATTAGTTTATACAGACCCTGTTACTTCAGCAGCTGTTCAATTGTATAACAGCAACTATTTCACATAGGGCCATGTTAATGTGTCTGTGTCCAGGTATGTTAAAGGTTCAGCAGATGTTGTACAGTAGTTGAATAATTGGTTATGGTATGAAAGTATGCATTGATGTAATTATTTTGGTTGTGGGGTAGATGTTGGTGGGTGTACATAGCACATGCAGGTGTGTAGGAAACCCTTTTATACAATGTCTATATGTGTGTGTGGGTGTTCTTTCCCTATGTGAACATCTATCCTTTAGTGGACTAATACTGTGGTAATTGCAGGCTGATTCATTAAGGCACTGTTAAATGCTTTCTGTATAGCATGCAGGTACTGTTAGTCCTTGAATCCTTTTGGCAATACATCGGAATGTAATAAAGTTTTGCAAAATGAAAGCTGTCTGTGTATTTCTGTCATGGATATTTGCAGTCATTGCAGTTGTGTTGGTGACTGTGTCCATAGAATATATTTGTAATAGTGTATTGGCATATACTCTTCATATGTTATGATCATATTGTTTGGGGGGGGCGGAATGTGTGATTGCTATGGTCCATGTTATACTCAGATATGAACACTTCAGATGCTGTCTACAGACATGTATGTATGTGTGTGTGTATATATATATATATATATATATATATATATATATATATATATATATATATATATATATATGTGTGTGTGTATATATGTATATAGATAAATATATATTATTGCATACGTTTATCTGTACCTTCATAGATGTGTATATGTTTTTAACCTATCTATATATCTACATATATATGTAGACCTGTATATAATGACATGTCTCTATATCTCTCTCTCTATATATATATATATATATATATATATATATATATATATATATATATATATATATATATATATATATATATATATATATATATATATATATATATATATGGATCTATATTAGAACACCGAACATTCAAAATGTTGAGTGTTCTAATATGGAACCCTATCAATCGAAAATTCAAAACATCGAACATTCAGAACAGCAAATTTTTAAAAAATTTGCTGTTCCAAAACACATACACACAACACAAGCACATCAAACAAACAGTAATCCATACACATACACCTAAACTCTTAAACCTAACCCTACACTAAACTATACATACACCACTAACTATCCACTTACCTTAACCCAAACCCTAACCCTAAGGTCCATCACTATCGCACAGTCACCTCACCTGCATCCTAACCCTAACTCACCTACCCCGCCCTAACCCTCACATCCACACAATCGCGCACTTACCTGACCCGCGCCTTAACCCTAACTCATATAACCTGCCCTAACCCTCATGTCCACACAATTGCACACTTACCTGAACCTGACCCGTAACTTTCCACCAGAGCGCTGAAAATACCGAAGCAACAGAAACAGACAACCAAATTCTTTCTCTAGGAAAAAATTTTGGTTTTCTGTTTCTTCGATAGTTTCAGCGTTTGCTGAAAATGGGTCGATATTAGAACACCCAACATTTTGAATGTTCGGTGTTCTAATATAGACCCTATATATATATATATATATATATATATATATATATATATATATATATATATATATATATATCTGTATATCTATATATGAACATACACCTTTAATTGGGTACATGGGGGTGTTGTCCTATTTCAACACATTCCTCCCTTTTGGGTTTTAACCTGCCTGCATACACAGCTGGGATAGGTACATCCCAGGTAGCTTAGTGTTAGGTTACTCTGAAGATCGAGTACATGGATGAGGGTTCTACTCCTGGAAGGTGCTATTATTTTACCTCTCAGAATAGGCACTGGTAGGAAAAGCATGAATAACGCACATTTACGTGGTTGTAAGCAGGTCTGCCTGTGGCCTGCCCGATGTTAACAAAGGTTAAACCTGTGAAGCGCTTCTCCATTTACCGTGTTTCAGCGCCACTTACCATCGCGCAATCTCGTGGAAACCCTCTTACAACTGCTTAAGAGTGCTTTAATCCACCTACATTCAACAGCCCTTATTCTGGCCCTCAAAATAACCTAATTGCCCTTGCAGCCCTTGAACCCAGGACCATGAACACCACAGTCACTGACTTTACCACTAAGGCATCTGAGATATGTACAAATGTTATGGTGTTTAGAATATAGATTTTACTACAGACATTCCTCACTACTGAAAACAAATGTGACAGTCAGTTGGAACATGTTAATGTTCATATGTTTGTGAAATTAGGTGTTGCAATGTGACATGACAGGGTGTATTATGAATGAGAAAGATTCTTGTTTTGTGTCCTTTTTATATTGTCCCCATACTCCATGTATACCCCTCCAGTTCACTTATTGAACATCCAACCCAGGCTCTCCTTGATGCATGATTTCATTACCCATCATTCCTCCCCCACCACAATCTTCACATACACAACAATCACCCCTTCTATGGTGAATTAGGTTAATATTAATTGTTATGATACCAGAGCTGCATGTGTTTTGTGTACACTCCAATTCCTTTGGACTGCTTCTGTGTCACAAAATGTGAATGTGTTTATAGATGTTTATATATATATATATATATATATATATATATATATATATATATATATATATACAGATATATTTCTTATTAATTTGTAACAGTAATACATATGTAGACTGGAATGTGTTGGTTCACAAACTACAGTACATTACAATGTACTGTACATATGTACACAAAGTGACTGTCTCATATGTGATCATTACGGTGAAATGCATATGGTATAAGGTGTAGTCTCAAGACCATGAAACGCATATACATCTCAGATGGCTTAGTGGTAAGTCCCATGACTATAGTGTGCATGTTCCAGGGTTCAATACCTGTCAAGCTTTGCAAATATTTTTACTCCAGAATAAGGCTCATTTAAGCAGTTGTAAGCATGTTTAAAAGTGTTTGTATGACATTATAGCAGCGGTTAAACACAGTTAAACAAACTTTGTAACGTATAACCTGTGCACACAAACACGGCCACATCCGCTAACTACTCAGGATATATACATGTCAGTGAAGTAACATCTCACTATGTGCTAACATAACATTACATTCTCTGTTGACTGTACTCTCCAGCACACATGGGTTTATATGGGTGTTTCGAATGTTTATTATACAGATGATTACTACCTATATTTGCAAGCTGTGGTTAAGGTATACTTTTGAACATGATAAACATCCCTGCCTTTTTTGGGATTGGAACCTCAAATGCACAGATACTGTGCAAATGCTGTAACCATTACACTGTTGACATTAATGTTGCTTCCGCATATTTCCTATTTAGATGATTTCTATGTGTAGGCTAGGCTAATCAAAGGGTGGAGGCCCCCAAACTCACTGAGCTTCACCTACTCTTGAAATAACAACATATAACAAATGTACTGTGAGACAATACATGACATTCCTAACTACATTAGGCATAGCCCCTCACTGACACACTTCAATGGAAACCTTGTTGTGAGAATGGGTAACAGAATATACACCCCTGGGATCATGTGTCTCAGAACCATACAGCCAGGGGGTGGGGGAGCCTATCCAGTTTGATAGCTGCGAGACCTGTTGAGGGAATAGAATTGTGTTGAATTGTCACATTAACATGCCCTCTTTAGATCACTAAGTGCCCCTATCACCCTCCTCAACCCCAGTCTTCAAAAGCTTCCAGCAACTCTGCCTGGAATTGCTTCATTGGCTATGCTTGACAGAGACTCAGTTACTTCATCAATGGTGCGGGGAAAGCCAACACACTGTAGCTATGCTTCTAATTGCCCTTGGGCAGATACGTAGTAGGCTATCTGTGAACCTCTAAAGTGCAGGCCATTACAGCCATAATATGTGAATAAACAGACCTTCAAATCACAGTATACAGTGAGAAATCACCATGTAGTCAGGAAACAGTTAAGTCAGCAAGAACATACAGAACAGTGATACTTAGTCACTCCAAAAGCCTTTATTGGAAGTTAGAAGACTTGTATAAGTTTAAGGCTTTCTATTGCTTACCGGTAGGTTACCTAAAGGAAATATGAAAAACAAGCACAGATGGGGAACATGCATGCAACAACACCATACCGGCCTATGTGTCAGCCTTAGGCTTTGGAATACTGGCCAAGGCTTTTGGCACCCCCATGGTGCCTTATTTAGGAGACTCCCAAAGTGAATACCAGCTCCATAAATGGCACAATAGCAGATTTAATGAGGGTTATGCTACTCAATACCAAGGGTTGTGATCACAACATGCATGCACTCACAGTACTCCTCAGAATGGACAACATCAACATCTGTGCAGTAACTGAGATCTGTCTTAAGGCTCCTGAGAGCACACCAACACCACTGGACTACAACCCATACCACACATTTCAGCCACAGAACATGGACTGACACAGATATGGAGGGGCTGTATCCATATTCATCAGGGATACCTACACCTCCAGGTTAGTGGGACAGCATGATACCTCTGAGATCATCCATGTGCAGCTAACATCAGCCACAACTGCAATGTAAACTGTGGCCTGCTACGGATCACCCTCCATGACCCAGGACCACCAGTCCACCTACCTGAATACAGTGGAGAACATGACAGTCCTAACGCATACCCTGGCATTGGTCGATGTCAACAACCGTACCATTAACTGAGAAACTTACTCCAGTACTCACTTCCAATCCCAGCACTTCCTGGAATTTATCACCTCATATGCCCTGTATCAGGTGGTAACCTCCCTAATGTGGGGTGGAAACTACTAGAAGTGGTCATCACCAACATGGGCAACAGGTGCACCACAGTGGAGGTTAACCGGTCACTGGTTAGATCTAACCATGAATTATTAACTGTTTGCACACCCAAGCATCTCCCCCGCCCACGGATACCACAGTGTATACCTTTCCTACAGCTAAATTTACACTACTAGTGACAGGGGTGGGGTGTTTCACAGCCCTCACGCTAAGGGGAAACACTACTCAAGATACAGACAGATTTTCAAATGCAGTCTATAAGCACCTACATGGATGTATGGATCGTGCCATCACTGGTAAACCAAGACTCACTCCTCCTAGACAAGGACACCAGTCTGGTGGACCTCTGCAATAAACAGGCTATGCTACAGAAGTAGGACAGTGTTCCAGACAAACAGCAAATCCCATGAAGGGCAGACATTCGTGACCACTATTATTATGATACGTAGGTCTCTTGTGACATCATCCAAGGCTAACAACAGCAGGAGAATATGCAAGGATTCGAAATATAACCACAAAGCCTTCTTTGGCTATGTCAAGGATCTAAGTGGTAACACACAGATTTGCACTGTGCCAGTGAAATATAGCACAAAATATGCTGACCCTACTGATAGCACTAATATCCTTGCAGATACAGTCAGTGCATTCTTCACCCCCTAAAGAGCCCACAACACTATCCGAAAGGTACAGTATCCTACACATCAGAGACACACAGGTGGAAACGGTCCTCTCTAACAGCAGAACACAGTGTCAATAGAGGCAGATGTTGTCCAAGACTGCATCTTGCAAACTGTACAAGACAACCTTACCCCCCCCACCTAATTAAGCTTTCCAACCTCAGCCTCTCCACAGGCTACATGCCCATACAATGGCACATGGCAATGGTTATTCCACTCCATTAAGGTGGAATCACAACTGACCATGGTAACTACCACCTCATAAGCCTGACTAGCCTGGTCTGCAATGGTATGGTTCACATCCTCATGGCCCTCATTAACAAAGACATTGGTAACCTCCGAACACGTGACCCAACCCAGGTCAGCTTGGTTGAGTGCAGTTCATGCTTACTGAACCTGTTTGATGTCTTACATACAATCACCAAGACGTTAGATGATGGGGGAGGTGGTTCACACATACTACCTGGAAGTCGCCAAGTCTTTTGACACCATGCCCCACTTAGGTATTATTGATAAACACACCAGCCTGTACATTCACCCGTACATCACAGGTTGGGTTCCAACAGGCTTACACACAGAACCCGCATAGTACAACTAGCGGTCTCCAGGTCCAACTCTTGACCAGTCATGACTGGTGTCCCACAGGACTCAGTCCTGGGAGCCCTACTGTTTGGTATATATGTCTCAGAGGTACAGGCAAACACAGGTGGACTACGGCAGACCATGTTTGGCAATGACTGCATTCTGGGAGCCATGATTGATAGTCCAGCTGACACAGATATCCCTCAAGGGGCCTCACAGAGAACATCACAGGGTGTCAATGTCATGGCCTCCAGCCAAGTGCCACTAACTGCATGGTTATTCCATTGTGGAATTGGCACCCACATATTAACACATAAGTGGCAGCCATTTTAATACGGACGAGGTAATGGGGTATCTGGGGACTAAAGTAGATAGTGATCTCCCCTTTGACAATCATATCTCCACAGTAGTTAGGACATCCTTCTATGTAGGCCATCTGATTACTAAAGGATTCCCATCTAGACATACCAGGGTTATAATGCCTCTTTACTCATCACTCATCAGTCCCATCATAGGGTATAATAACTCATTTGGGATGTACCTCAGAAGACACTTCCAACAGCTGGGAGGTCCATGAATGTACCTTGCCAAGGGGAATACTGGCCTCCAACATATGGCCTATGCAGCCAGACTGAATAAACTCCTGCTTTACTCAGTGGCCTCTCATTTATCCAGAGATGATCTCCACTGGCCAACACAGCCATGTCAAACTCAGGCTTGATGGATATGCTCCACCTATGGGAATCCATGTCACAGTGAGCCACACACTGTAGTGAGCTGAATCTTGCCAAACAATAACTGGAAGATGCTGGAGGGACAGCTTCCTGTCACAGACACTACTCATACTTTGGAACAACATCCCTATCTACATTATACAAAGCCCCTCACTAACACTCTGCAAGAGAAACCTTGAAGAGTGGATGGGGATCAGTAGATGCACCCCAGGGATCCCGCCATTGGCTCTGCTCCACAGAGGGACAATTAATGAATCAATGGGGTGGCAAAAGCTGACATATTTTGGCTGGGTTTATGAATGGCCTCTGGCAGTTGGCCAAGTACCTACCTATGAATCTATACATACAGTATCTGCATATGCTGATAGCTTAATTTACCATTCAGGTGTTGACTTACCTTGTGCCAATGGCAGTTGTGTGTGCAATAGTTGAGGGCTGCCTATGTTGGATGCACACAGTAGACTGCCTATACATGGCAATTTACAGGTAGTCTTGTGTGTGTGCCATCCATTTTTACTGTGTGTGCAATAGAGAAAGGTGTCAGTCCCTAGGTGCCTACACTGTCAGTGTGTATGATATATGTTCCCTCTTTGCCAAGGCATGGGCATACGGGGCACGCCTCCAGCTGCCTACTGGGGCTGGCTCAGGGTGTTCGTAGTCTGAATACCTCTGTGCCTGTTGGGCCCTTAGCAATGGTGGTGGGCTGTGATGGCCTTCACCATTCTGTCCCTGTTGCAGCTGTTTCCACAGGACCATATTGTGTAGCATGGCACACACTATGAAGATGTGGGCACATGTGCATGGAGAGTACTGCAAAGCTCCACCAGATATGTCCAAGCAATGGAACTGTGATTTCAGCATCCCAAACACAAGCTCTCTGATGATTCTGGTTTGTGCATGTGCCTCATTATGGCATTCCTGCGTGGGTGTGTGTGCATTTCTGATGGGAGTCATCATCCACGGTACCAGTGCATAGCCAGCATCCCCCACCAGGTGGCCATTTGGGATGTCCCCCCTGGCAAATAACTGATACAGCTGTGAGGCATGCCAGATGTGGGAGTCTTGATAGCTTCCAGGACTGCCTGCACAAACATCCATGATAATGCCCTGGGAATTGCACATGACCTGGCAGTTGATGGAGGGGTATCCCTTGTGATTTATGTAGTGACTACCCTGCTCACCAGGTGGTGACTTGATGTGTATGTGCATGCAGTCTATTGCACCCACTACCTCCGGGTATTCTGCCATACGGTGGAAGAGACGCATATTGTTGGCCAACTCCTCCTGCGTTCGGGGGAAGTATATGTGCTCATTGGCATGTGGTAACATGGCATCCAGGAAATGGTGTAGTACCCTGGATGCTGATGCCTGTGAGATCCCCATGATAACCCCAGTTGGTTTTTGAAAGGTACCTGTAGCTAGTATTCTCAGGCTTACACATACCTTCATATCCAGTGGGATGGATTCCCCTCTGTTTGTTCTGGCTCTGAGGCATGGCCGGCACAGCTCTACAAGTTGCTGTAGGATGACCCTGTCCACCCTGTAATGCTCTACTATTTCTGGATCATGTAGCCCCTGGTAGGATACCCTGGGTCTAAACACTCTCCTCCTCCTCTGATGTCTGAGGTGGTCATGTGCATCATCCTCCACATGACCTACAGTCTGCAACACATGCTGGTGGATCAAAGCTATGGCAGCCCCTAACATGTACATACTAAAAGTTCCTCGTCTGTATACACCACTGGTACAGAGTGTATGGGAATACACAAATGTGTGTGAGGTGCTTTCACACTTTATACTATTGTGCTATGGATGCTGCTGATGTCAGTGGGTGTGTATGAGCTATTCCAGCTGCAGCGTGTCTTAATTGTGGGTTTTGCAATGAGTACTGCAAGTGTGGGGCCTTTACTGTGGAGATCTACTTGCCTGCCTTGATTAATCTGTTGACCTTTAATTTACTTTTAAACCTGGATCCCTTCCCATTATCGGGCATGCATCCACCTGCCATCTTTCTTGTTTTGTACTTTCCCTACCCAGTCATGGCAAAATGTGCCTTGTAGCTGATATACAGCAAATTGGCGTTGTTCTGCTTTAACACTTTACTGTTTTCTTTGCAGTACAGCACCTCCCCTTTCCAGCTCTGCAGGTAGCTGCTTGCAGCCTTGTTAGCTGCTGTCAATGGCCCACTGTAGGCTTCTACGTGTTAATTAGTCATTTGTACTCCAATTTCACTGCTGCAGCATTTCCTTATTCCTTTCCTATATCCTTCCTGCTTCAGCTGCAGTGTGGGCCGCGCAAACCCATTTACCAGGTTTACATGCATTTTCATCACCGTTCACATGCACACTCGGTTACCTTGTGTACTCTCAGCTAAGCATAGCTATGGCCAATTCGACACACCCCTATCCTGCAGCTTTGCCTAGCTAGGGGCAAACTGGTTTAGCAATGCTCCAATGTGCTTACAGCAATGGCGACACACCAGTCTCTTGATGTCATCTTTATCTGCCCCTTAGCAACCCTTGCGACATAGTATGGTGTAGCATGCCTGCCATTGACTATTACTGGGAAATCATGATATGTGTTTCATTGTGGATTTATTCTATATTTTTATATATTCCTTGTGATCCCCTTTGCACATCGCTGCCCTGCGCTTCCACGTCACAGTAGTGTAACTATATATATTAAATGTTAATTTTATATTTTGTACATGTTTCTTTATGTCAATGGCTATATATTTAGCCATTGGCATATATTAACAATATAATACATGTGTTTGGTTGGCTGTCATGGCTCCGATTTTATGTTTGCAAAAATGTAAACTGTTTTCTACTGTTTACATTTCTGCATGCTTACACTACGCCTGCTCCACTTCCCGATTCACTACATACCTTCATTTGCATGCTACACTGCTGCACATGGGGTAATTAGCATACAAGGCTCGGGAGTTGTGCGTCACGTGGAAACAGCTTGTATCTGAATCGCTCGGTGGCCATATTTGGTGTTAGAACGCCGACGCTACACCTGCACCTGGTGCAAGCTTAATGAATCCCGGTGGAAAGCTTTTAAAAACTTGTACATAGCATGGTTTTGGAATTATTAATGCAAATATGAATAAGCAATATTTGACGCCTAATGGCGTCAGTAGGAGTTAACTGCAGATGCACCTGGAGGCATCACTCAGATGTAATGAGTTAATATCGTTTTCAGAAGTTTGCCAAAAATTGAAGAGTAGAGACTAGAATGCCCCTGTGTAAAGCTGAGATGAGAGAGCATGAGAGGCTTGTGAGGTGCTAATAGAATGGGTGGGGAATTGAAAGGGGGGTTGCCTAGTTATGTCACATAAGTTTCTGTACTCAATTACAAAGCTGTAGGCATTGCCTGTTTGCTAAGAGAAGATAGGCTGAGTGGGGTCTTTAATTATTCCAGTCATTCATTTAATCTCTGACCAAAACTGTTCAGCACTTTTAGCGAGCATATTTCGTCTCTGTCTGACAGATGTTTGTTTGGCTGAATCAGTTGCTATACTGGCATTTTTACATGGCTGGTTTATGTGCCATGCAGCAGTTTTTTGGACTCATGCTGCTTGCAGACTTTCCAAGATTTATTTCATTCCTGAGTGTACTTTTAGTGTCTGAGGTCAGGTCTGGGCATGTTTGCCCTCTTACTTTTCTTTTCATCAACAAAAATACTGCATCCTCTCCAGCACTGAATGTATCTAAGAAGTAACTGAGTGCCAAGTTGAGCTCTGTTTGAACATACAATGGGGACCAGTCTAGGATATGAAAGCGAGTATTTAATAAGGTATTTCTTTTGTCAGAGATAAGTTAGTAGAAGATGATTTGAGGCATTTTTTATGTGCTTCGAAAGACCAGAATGACATTACTGGACAATGATCACTTAGGATGTTTATTAAAATTGTCCTATGTAGGTATCCATGCTTTATATCGTTGATGATTAGGCCGAGGGTAGAATTACTGCCAGTAACAGGGTTGGGTCTTGTTGGATGTTTGACTCGTTGCTCTATGCTGTGGTATACTGGCAATTTGTTTAATGTCTACGCAGTGGATTTGGCAGCATTTATGTTGAAATACTCCAGAATAATTGTGTTATGTGTAGTATCTTCTAGGGTGATATATGGGAACAGATCTTGTCGGGTGTTTATGGAGGAGGACATAAATATTATGCCAGTATGTGGTTTGATTAGCTATGTGGCATGCTTTTCCTGAATGCTAAGCTTCAAAGAATTGTATTTCTGTTCTGTTATAAAAATGGTATGGGGTACCACATGTAATAGCCAGCAAGGCTGCTTTAAGGTCAGCAAGCAACATTCCCAGGTATATCTTTTTTGTTTGCTTATTTATGTATGAGTTCTTCACAATTGTTCTTATTCTGACAAAACAGCATTTCTTTCAGGCCTTATTTTAAAATTTGTGGTTGCCATAAGCCATGGGCTTATTTCTTTCTCTGAGTTGTATTTATTACCTTAGAATTGAGAAAATAATTTGCAGGGTTTATGGAAGAAGTAAATCCTCACATTTGTGGTGTCTACATAGAAGGACAATATGGGTTTCTTTCTCAAGCACCATTTCCTTTCCAGGAAACAATATTTAGAAAGAATACTTTTTCACTAGATAATTAAATATTTCTTCCCTAAGAATGAACATGATAAAGAAAGAAAAGTGAATGAATAGTACCTTACCTGTGGGCAAATAGCAGCATCACCTACATTTTGTATTATTTATTTGTAATTATACAACGACCCCCCATTAATATTCAAAAATGCACATGCCGATTGGTCAGCGTGCATGTTGTAAATCCGAGTTATAGTAATGAAAAAATGTCCAGTCACCCAGACTTTTTCCATTACTATAACTCTTTTTTTACAGTAAAACTGTCTCGCTATGTTAAACTTCTTTAACATAGTGAGACAGTTTGTAAAAAGCAACCGAGATCTTGCTTTCTCCGTTGCTTTTTTCAAAACTTGTCTTGCTATGTTAAATGGGTTTAACATAGCGAGACAGCTTTAAAATAAGCAACGGAGATTCTCCGTTGTTTTTTTGAAAGCTGACTCGCTATGGTAAACCCATTTAACAAAGCGAAACAGTTTGTAAAAAGCAATGGAGATCTTGCTTTCTCCGTTGCTTTTACCCACAGCTCTGATGTACTGCGTAGGCATACACATGCGCAGTACATTAGAACTGCCGCAGAATACCAGACTGCTGTGGAAGGGCAGCAAGGAGGCATCATACAATGCCATTATTTAAGAAAAGCAATTATTTTTTTTCTTAAATAATGTCATTATATAATAATAACCACTTCTGGTGTGTAATGCTGGATTTACCCACGGTTGGCTTTGTTTGGCCACTCGGGCTTCGCCCTCCTGACCAAACCACACCAACCGTGGGTAAATCCAGCATTACCCACACCCAGGCGTAGGTTATTGCTATATTCTATGATACTCTCATTTTATTGTGAGGGTCTTGGTAAAAATAAATTATATTTTGTATTTTTTTTTATGTTGTTAATGTTATTTGTATCCAGAGAAGAAATTATTTTCCCAACTGCCGCTGAATATCTGCAATAACAAGATACAAGCTGTGTAGTTAATGTTAAATTAAAATGTGTACAACCATCAGGAAACCATTTCTCCATGCAATAGTTTACTGATGGTGTGTCTGAATAATAGACTTTCTGTTTGATGACTGGCTGTTTCCTCACGTGAAAAGCTATGTTTCCTAATGACAGAATGTGGCAATCTAATGCACACAAGGCATGGATTTACAAGCCGTTGAACTGCTGTGGCTTCCATTTACCTATAGTATGAGGCCCTGTGCAGTGTTATCTACTGAAGACATATTTTCTGAGCATTAATTCTCACCATTGCAAGTCCACAGCATCTGTATATGTAGCTAACAATTAGCTTAAATCCAGCCTGTCAAGCAATTAAAAAATGAAGTGTATTTCTTTGCATATGCTCTCAACAAGTATTTGTAATGAGAGAGTGCTTGACATATCTCTTAATTAGCTCCCCCCAGTGGCTCTTCAATTACAAGGAATTCCATTCTGTGTCCACAGGTCCTGCTGTACAAATACGTACGACCAGTTAGCAGCATTCTTTAAACTATTTCCTAACAGTGACGGCTACAAACATCGTTATAAATTAACCTTTGTTGAAGTTTTTATCTTGACCTCATGTTCAGTGTAATGTTTGATACTGTTTTTTTCTTTCTTTCTTACTTTTTTTTTTTTTTAACTTACACCTGTCATCTTTGATGGCATGATGTTAGTAGCAAAAATTCTCGAAGTACTGGGAGTTTATTCAGTGTCTGTTTTCATTCTCTTTTGTATTAATTTCTAAGAATGTTGATGTACCACGTCACTCTGTGCACTAAAAGGAAGGCAACAAATGATTTGTTTACTGATTTCTGTAGTTCAGAGGCCATTGTTTTCCCATAAATAGAAATAAACATACAAATAGTAAAACAACATGTTTTCCCTCTTTTCTAATGCTCATCACCACAGCATGTCACATGCATAACAGATCGCATGTAGTCGACTGCTGTATCACATAAAACACATTCCTCCATATGGCAGAGAAATTCTGGCAGCTGGAACTGGGGGTTCAAGAAGGCAGTAATGTTGTTATCTCTTTAGACATGTTACTTGTCTCATTCAAACAGAGATGTAGAAGGGCTGAATGATGCCCTGGACAATGCCTCTATTTGGTAAAAGTAAAAAGATACCCTTTTAGAATTCAGGAGAAAATGAATGCATGAATGAATGAATGAATGAATGAATAAATAAATAAAACACATAAACAAAAAGAAGGGTCTTCAAAATCATGAGATTGTGGGCATATATGGGGAAGTGCCTGATTATGTAAACTTACTATAAGTAAAAGTTATAGATACAAACAAATATCTTTACCGGAAAGGTGATATACAGTGCAGTATTCCCTTTTTTAATTTCTCCAAGTCTTTTGCATTTCTAATACAGTGAGGGGAATGGACCCAGTTCCTAAGTCAAAGTATGATTAAAGTTCATGAAATTAGTATTGTTTCACTATTTGATGTCAGCCAAAAGTGCTCTGTACAGCACCCGCAATGTGCCCAGTAATGACTCCTTCAGCAATTCGTATGGGGTTACATGTACTGGTAGCATATCTAAATATGATTGTAGATTCTGTTTTATAAGACCTGTTACTCCTTCTACTATTGGAACTGTCTGGGTATCTTTTTCCAGATTTCTCTAGTTTTTGCTTGCAAATACTGATATTTTATGACTTTGTGTCTCTCTGTACGCAGGACACTGTAGTCACTAGACATGCAATTTCAATGATCAATGCTACTTCTGTCTTCTTTTCTTGGACCACTATATCTGGTTTTCTAGCATAGATATATGTGTATATATATATATATATATATATATATATATATATTTTTATATGTTTATTCATTTCCAAAAACAAGAAAATATGAATGCAGGTTATTTATGACAATGAAGTATTTATAAATTATTTAAAAAGGTAGGCTAAAACCTCTAAACAGATATCAAACATTAAAACCAAAATAAAGTATTTACAAGGGTGTCTATTGTTGACATATAATTGACTTTCTATACAATTGTTTCCTGATTATAATCTGCTGCAGTCATTATTCTCCAGTATTTCAGTTACTTTTTGCCATGCTAAGTATAATGTAGTTCTTTCAGTTCTTCCTTTAATAGTGTTCATTTCCAATTGCGATACTGCTGACACCATATTCATGAATTGCTTAAAAGTTGGAGAAGCTTTGGATTTCCAGTTTGATGTAATGTTCTTCCTTGCAATAGCTAGGAGAGTCCATAAGATTACATATTTTGTTCTTGGCACACAGTCGGGTATAGGTGCATTAAACAAAATAATAGATTTGAAAGTCTGGAATTTATCATTGAATACCATTTGCAGAAAATAATTTATTTTATCCCAATATGGTTTAATCAAATGGCATTCGTAGAACATATGTTGCCAGTCTGCTTTTATTGATAAATCACATCTCCAGCAGCCAATATTTTTCTTAAACATAAGTTCCATTTTATGAGGGGTTACATAAGATCTGTGTATGAATTGCCATGTAAAAAGTCTCCAATGTAATGAAAGTGATGTCTGCTTTGGAGAGAGAAGAATTAGTTTTTTATCTCTGTCATTTGGCACATGTCCATTAACTGATCTATAATAATTCCATATTTTGTCATTATTATGCATTTTATTTTTTGTTTGTTTTATAAATAGATGATAAGTATCCCTTTCCAGTAATGGGTTGATTCGTTAGTAATATTATATGTTCTATAAGGTTAGGAACATTTTGTCTTATTGATGGTTGCATTGTTTCTTGTTTGCTTAATATATACTGTCTTAATTCTTGTACATGTAACCACGAACTATCTTCCATATTTAATTTATGTTTAATCTGGTCTATTGTCAGAGGTTTTCCAGAGTTTAGCAATTGATGCCAATATATTAATCCCTTTTCTTTAAGCATGTTGACTACTTCCATATATTTTTTGAACTGTTGACAATGGATGATCCCATGTGATGTAGACTTCATAATTTTCTATGATGTTTTGCAGATCTTGTTTACAGTATCTTCATCCACTTCCATACCATAATGTTTGCACAATTCCTATTGCAACTGTCTAACTACATTATTATGTCTTTCAGTATATAGTCCTTCTGCCACTAGTAAGTTGCAACCAGCAATGAGGTGTGCAACTGTTTCCAATTCTGTTTTACAAAAGCTACATTTGTCTATTTTTCCCACATGTTCAATGGACTTTGTAAACCAGTATGTACGTAGCCCACTATCTTGTGCCTCCAATATTAACCTTTCATCTCTTGGTTTGAATTTGCCTCTCCTTATACATTCCTGTGTTCATTCCTGATCAACACAAGGTTCTTCCAAAAGTTTTCTATACTTGCAACTATATTTATGCATTTTCCACATTTCTTGCCTTCTCATCTAATCCTTCACTTTATATTCTTTCTTTTGTTTTTTGGCACATTCAGTTGCTACTTGTTTTTTATACACTTGTGGTTTGATTTCCATTCCTGCTTGATGCCAATATGCTTCATCTAGCCTAAGTAGGGAAGTCATCTTAGGTTCATAGGTTCATAGGTTCATACTAGGCTATCTGCCCTAGGGCATCCACAAGCCTAGCCAGAGTGTGCTTGGCTTTCGCCACCCATTTTAAATTAATTTTGCTATGCCCTTTTTCGAGGTTAGTATACTGTGTCTCTGTCCAACAGTGACACAGAAGTGATACCCGGGGTAAACCTGCGATCTCCCATCTACTCATCAAGATTCCTCTTGAAGAGAGTCAATGAGGGACTCTGCCTAACCTGGACTGGGATTTTATTCCAGAGTGAAGGGAGCCTTTGGGTTATGAATCTGTCCCTCCAGCATGTCCTATTTATTTCAGTGCTGAGGTTCAAGTCTCTTGAGCGTGCAGCTCAATGGGATTTGGATTTTCTGCGGTGCAGCATGTCCATTAATTCTGGGTTGGACATGGCTTTATACGTCAGGCACAGATCGCCTCTGAGCAGGCAGTATGCCACTGAGTAGAGCTGGAGTTTCTTTAACCAGGCAGCATATGGCATTTGTTTGAGCCCTTTGATTCTCTTGGTGAGGTACTTTTGGGGTCTTCCAGTTGCTGCAGGTGTCTGGTAAGGTACATCCCAAAAGGGGCATTGTACTCAATTATGGGCCTGATGAGGGATGAGTAAAAAGGCACGATGACCTCCCCTGATCTAGATGTGAATCCCTTCATGATTAGGTGGGCTATATAAAATGTTTTTCTAACCACTTTGGCCACGTGGTTGTCAAATGAGAGATTGCTATCAATTTGGGTCCTCAGGTCCCTAATTACTTCTTCTGTACTTAATGGATTACCACCTATGTGGTAATTTGTGGGCACTTTGTTTTTGCCAAAGGGGATGACTATACACTTTTTGGCATTTAGCTTGAGGCCATGGCTCTGGCACCAGTTGTCTGTTTCTATGAGGCCCGTTTGGAGGATGCTTGTGTCGGTTGGAGAGGCAATTATGGCGCCCAGTTTGCAGTCATCTGCGAACTTGGTCAGCCACAGTCCTTCCGTGCTGGCCTGTACCTCCAAGAAATATATACCGAACAAGAGAGGTCCCAGGACTGAGCCTTGTGGGACGCCACTTGTAACTGGTTTGGAGTCTGACATGGCTCCAGCAATTCTAACCATGTGGGTTCTGTCCTTGAGCCAGTTTGCAACCCATCTAGTGACATAGGGGTTTATATTTAAGCTGGTGAGCTTATCTCTAATGCCCGAGTGGGGTATTGTATCAAAGGTTTTTGCGAGCTCCAAGTAGGCTGTGTGGACCACCTTCCCCTCATCAAAGGCCTTGGTGACTGTTTCAAAGAAATCAACCAGGTTTAAGAGGCAGGATCTGCCCTTAACAAAGCTGAACTGGGTAGGATCCAGTGTCTGTAGGTCCCCAATATCTTTATTTATGAGGTCCATGATAATCCTTTCCATAGCTTTGCAGACCAAGCTAGTCAGGCTTATGGGGCAATAGTTTCCAGGATCCATTGAGGCACCACCTTTGTGGAGAGGGACCACTGTTGCTGTATGCCACTCTTTGGGTACATATCCTGTGGTAAGGCTGAGATTGAACAGTAGTTCTATGTTTGGGTTTAGCTCTTCTTGGAGTTCATGTAGGACGCAGCCCGGGACACCGTCTAGTCCCATTGATGCTGTGTTTTTTGTTTTGGAGAGGGCAGCTCTTACCTGAGCATCTGAGATGAAAAGGGGGCAGCACTCTGCTGGGATAGATGTTTGCCCTTTTGGTGGGGAGGGGGGGGGAGTTTGCGCTGAACCTGTCAGCTAGGATGTTGGCAATGTCTGTGGGTTCGGTGTATTTTTTGTCATTTTGGACTAATTCTGAGCATATCTGGGAATTCCCACCCAGGTTCCTAACATAACTAAAGAAAGCCTTGTGATTATCCTTAGTGTCTTGTGCAATTTTTCTCTCGAAGCTGTCCTTAGACGATTTTATGAGTGCCCGTAGTTTTTTGCTAATACTGATCAGAGATGCCTTCCCTTTTTGGAATTTTGCTCTATCGTGTAGTAGCTTCCTCCTTCTATTGTATAGTTTGTTTATGGCTGGGGTCCACCAGACAGGACGTCTGCCTCTGGAGGATTGGGTCTTGGTTTTATTTGGGATTGCATGATCCATGCATTCCTGAAGGTGTTCATAGAATGCATTTATAAAGGATTCTGCAGTCTGGGCCATATTTACCACAGGCCCAGGGACTTTGAAGGATTCCACCTCGGTTTTGAGGAGTGTGAAATTTGCTTTAGACATGTTTTTCACTGTGGTTTTCAGGGCAGGGGGTGGAGTCGGGATGTGAATGTCCAGTGAGATTAGTTTATGGTCTGATCTTACCAGTGAGGGATACACTTCTGGTCTGGAGCATAGAGTCCCCATTTTGGTGATGATCAGGTCCAGTATGTTTTCCCCTCTTGTGGGAGTGGTAACAAGTTGTTCCATAGCATTTGAGTTTATAAATTCTAGGAACATTTGGGCTAGGGTGTTGGAGCTAGAGTAATGCTCCTAGTCTATGTTTGGGTAGTTGAAGTTGCCCAATATAATGGTGTTTGGAGAGAACTTCATATTTTCCAGTGTTCTCAGGAAGGCCGAGTGGGGTTCCTGGGTTTGGGAGGGTGGTCTGTAGTAGGCTATAAACTGGAAGGCAGTTTTACCCACTGTTAGTTGCACATGGATAGTCTCTGATGCTTCGTGCTGTGCCACCAACCTGGAGGTGTGGGTATCTGTGACGAATATTGATACTCCCTTTCCTTTTGTGGTTCGGTCCAAGTTTTGGGGCCAAAAAGCATGGTATGAGGTATAACCTGGTAGTGCTGGGGTGCTCTCAGGAGCCTTGAACCAGGTTTCTGTTACTGCACAGATATCGATGTTCTCCATGCTAAGGAGAGTTTCGAGTGCATGCATCTTGAGGTTTAGACTTCTGGTGTTGAGTAGCATTGCTCTTAGTTTCTTATCCCTTGTGATACCTATGGAGGTGGGTTTGTCTTTTGGGCCTTGCCTAAAAAAGGCACTATGGGGGTAGCAAGAGCCTTTGCCAATATCCAAAACCCCAGGGGTGACAGGTGCAAGCCATCTCTAGTGAAGCATCGTGGCTTGTCGAGCATGTCATCCCAGGCTGACAGGCATTGGATCCCCTTTGAATGACACCAATACTTAAGCCAATTGTTGAAATTGATCATCTTGTCTTCATTTTGTGACATCATTCTTGGTGAGGGTAAGATGCTACTCAAGGTCAGGGTCATACCGGCCTGGGCTACATGCTCAGAGAGCTCCTCTATGTCTCTTTTCATGTAGTCCAGGGAGGTACGTCTCAGGTCATTCACACCAGCATGGACAATGACTGAGTCATATTTGTACTTGCCTTGGAGTGACCTGAGTGCTTGTGTTATGTGGCGGATCCTAGCACCCGACAGGCAGCTCACCGTGACCTTCTCCTTGTTCAGCCTGGTGAGCAGGACGTCGGTGTGCCTGACAATAGAGTCACCTATTACAAGTGTATCAGGTGTGTTGTTTAGCCTTAAGGGCTGTGACTGTTCGGCACACTGGCTTTGTGAGCTATGTGTTGCATGTGTTTTGTTTTGGGGTAGCGGTTGCTTGGGTATCTGCTTTGGAGGTCTCTGCTGCTTAGGCAGATTTTTATTTAGAGCCTCCGAGTATGTTTTTGTGTGTTTATGTGTTTGGTTTGCTGTCATGGTAGGTTTATGTGAGACTGGAATTGTAGTGAGTGTGGTTTCCTGCTCCTCCTGACTGGTTTTGCCAGTACTGAGTTGAGAGCACTTAGCCTCCAGTATGGCTATATGGTTGCATCTCTCACATGTGTTGGAATTTGTTGGGAGGGGTAGAGGGTTGTTTGTGTACATGAGGCAGTTGTAACATTACCTCAAGATTCCCAGATTCACCAGTTGGACCGGAGAGGAGATTAACAACTGACCTTTGGACATGCTAGAATAGTATTGGAAATTCCTTTATAATTAAAAAAAAGGGCCAGTGGGGAATGAGGTACTCAAGGGGAGTTTGTGAGGGTGTAGTGCTTTTAATATTTTAGTGCTGACTTATATAATTGCTTTAGTGAGCAAGTGCCAGGTAACTTAAATGCAATGTGTTACAGGTAACTTAAATGCAAAAATGACAAACAGTAACTTTCTTTCAAGTGAAACAAGGAAATAAGTACAGTAAGCAAAGCAGATATCACTAGGGATCCACAGAAGTGCTGAAAAGACGTGTTTTAGGTGGAATTAGCTTTTCAGGGAAATAACAAGCAAACAAACAACAAGCATACAAATAAAGCTAGATTCAGCAGGCCTGGATCTAGTCTATGCTGCAGCAAACAAGGTGTACCAATTTCAGTAAGAAACAGTTCAGATACGCAAGCACTATAAGCCTTTAACCAGAAATTCCCAGCTCAGAAGGGCAGAGTCCAGCCTCTCCTCCCACAAGAGTGCAGACCATGAACCCGTTTAATGTAAAACAACTGGCCTGAAGCCCAAGTGCTTAAACTAGAATTAATATACTTTTAGAATAACAGACACTGAGCCCTCAATCAGCAGTTCACAACTTAGAAGGATGTAAGCTACCTGTCCTGCCACCACAGTGCAGGCCACAAACCTTCCTAATGTAAAACAACTGGTCTGAAGCCCAAGTAATTAATCCAAAAGACTTAGAATGATAGCTACACTTTAATCAAGTTACTACCAAGCAGTAATAAATACAATTGAATACTTTAAAGAATGCCTGGATTAGTGCTCAAGTTATACAAACAAAGCTAGATTCAGCAGGCCTGGATCTAGTCTATGCTACAACAAACAAGGTGTACCAGTTTCAGTAAGAAGCAGTTTAAATATGCAGGCACTATAAGCCTTTAACCAGAAATTCCCAGCTAGAAGGGCAGAGTCCAGCCACTCCTCCCACAAGAGTGCAGACCACGAACCCTTTTAATGTAAAATAACTGGCCTGAAGCCCAAGTGCTTAAAACAGAATTAATACACTTTTAGAATAACAGACACTGAGCCCTCAGTCAGCAGTTCCCAACTTAGAAGGATGTAAGCTACTTGTCCTGCCACTACAGTGCAGACCACAAACCTTCCTAATGTAAAACAAGTGGTCTGAAGCCCAAGTGCTTAAACTAAAAGGCTTAGAATGAGCTACACCAAGCAGTAATAAATACAATTGAGTATTTTTAAGATGATGCAAAAGCAAAATAAAGTAGGAAGAAACACAAATACAGTAAAAGCAGATTTTTTTTTTTTTTGAGAGAGCAAATGAGATGGGCCCAGGAGTTGCAGGACAGAAACAAGTGCAACTGCAGGTCTTCAAATCAGAAAGTTGAGAGAGATGGAAGACCGCCCAAACAGCCAATAACTACAAATTCTGGGCCAGAACCACTCCTTATGTGGTAGACAGGTTACCTAGTGCTTACCACTCCCACTGATAAGCTAGAAGGCTTCCCTCCAACACAGAAAGGCTTGGGGGCTCAGAAGCTTACAAATAGTCCTGGATACAGCAAATTTGTATCTGGAACACTAATTACAGGAAAGGTAGGAAACAGGCTTACAATTTTTTTTTCCAGAAAAGTAGCAAAAACAGTAGTAAAAACAATTCACATGCAGTGCAAGCTGGCACACTTGAGTATATAGCAATATTAGTCCACATACAGTTTGAAAAAATGCAATTAAATTAAAAAGGACTAAAAGCAAGTACAGAAAGGGTTTATTAGGTAGAATGCGGTAAAGAGATGGGACTGGGGGAGTGCCCTAGATCAAATCTACAGTGGGGTGGGCACTACAAAAGCCACCAAATTTAAACTACAACCAAGAACAGGGAGGGGGGGGGTGGGGAAAAGTTTCAACAGAGATGTGAGGAATCAGAGTGCAAATTATAAAACCAAAAAAATATATACTGATCTCTGTATATTTGCAGAACACTAAGACAACAGATATCTAAGCAACAATTTAGCTCTATAATACAGAATAATACAGAAAAATATACCAAGAACAGGGGGGGGTTCAACAGAGATGTGAGGAATCAGAGTGCAAATTATAAAACCAAAAAATATATACTGATCTCTGTATATTTGCAGAACACTAAGACAACAGATATCTAAGCAACAATTTAGCTCTATAATACAGAATAATACAGAAAAATATACCAAGAACAAGGAGGGGGTGGGGAAAAGTTTCAACAGAGATGTGAGGAATCAGAGTGCATATTATAAAACCAAAAAAATATATACTGATCTCTGTATATTTGCAGAACACTAAGACAACAGATATCTAAGCAACAATTTAGCTCTATAATATAGAATAATACAAAAAAATATACTCAGCTCTATATATTTGCAGATAGTCTTGTAAGGCTGTCTCTCAATGCACAGGTCCACTTTAAATGCAGACTGCTGCTATTAACAGTTCAAATTAAGGGAACCTTGAGTTAACAACACACAAGCAATAGAAACCAAAATGAGGGGGTGGGGGTGGGGAAAGGTTTCAACAGAGATGTGAGGAATCAGAGTGCAAATTATAAAACCAAAAAATATATACTGATGTCTGTATATTTGCAGAACACTAAGACAACAGATATCTAAGCAACAATTTAGCTCTATAATACAGAACAATACAGAAAAATATACTCAGCTCTATATATTTGCAGATAGTCTTGTAAGGCTGTCTCTCAACACACATGTCCACTTTAAATGCAGACTGCTGCTATTAACAGTTCAAATTGATTTAGATTTGTTCTCATGTTTCAAAACTTTTACTATGTTTGGGTGTGAGGTCAGCAGATATGTGTGGAGTCCCATGATTGCAGATCTCTACATGTAGTCAGTTTCAAGGAGACCCAATCTCTCCTCCTGAATGGGGAATATATAATCTTGGTATGCACTGATTTTTATAAATCATTTGGTGAGCATGAAGCATCCTTCTTGTTTTCCTATCTAATCTATCCAGCATGTTTTGTGGCCAGTCAATCACTCCAAAACTGTAAGTTAGGACAGGAAGAGCAAATTTGTTTATAGCTTGGATTTTCTTCTTAGATATCAAAGCTGTTTTCAGGATTAATTTAAGTCTTCTGAAGTACTCCTTACTAAGTTTTATTCACATTGTTCATGTTTTATTGTTGATCCTTCATCAATTCCGAAATATTTATTCACTCCCTCTTGCTCAAGTTCTTTTATATCGCATTCCTGTCCCAAACGGATGTTTTCTTGTTGCTGCAGGTTTCCTGCTTTAAAGGTTGCTTTTGCAGATTCATCAAGACCAAATGACATTCTTATATCATCTGAAAATGTTTTGACCACTTGCAGTTGTGCTTTAAGTTCCTCATCTGATGATCTATACAGTTTTAAATCATCAACAAAGAGAAGATGAGAAGTCGTTACACTTTGTTGTTCTCTAGGAGCCATTTATGGCCATGACCTAAGCTGTTGAGTAGAGAGCTTAATGGATTAAGGGCAAGGCAGAACAGCAGTGATGACAGAGAGTCACTATTGCCTTTATGGATTCTAGAATGTCATTTTAGAGAGGTGGGAAAATGGTTAGGACCTATGAAAGATAAAAAAATATTTTGAACAGATGTGATAGTTGAGTAGATCCTGTGTGAGCAATTAGATAGCCCTAGTTGATAACACAACCAGCTAAGAGTAATTTTTTCTAGATGGTTTTTCTACATGCTGCCCACTGAGCTAGACTTATGTCTGTTCATTCCCTACAGATGTGTGATTTTTTTCTGCAGATCCCCTAGGGTGATAGCTATTTGGAGGTGCCAACATCCAGAAAAATAGTGGGGAGTTGGTGCTGCAACCAGCATCTCAGCAATGAGCATTATTTTTCAATAAATGCCCTAACCCCTTCCCTAAAATAGTGATGGGGTACCTACTTCACTGGGGGAATTGCCTATGCCCCTCTAGAAGCTCTTGCATAATCCTTTCCCCAGGGCCACATCTCCCTTCATTGGGCAATCCCATCTGATTCATCCCCATGCTCCATCAATGCATGAGTTAGGAGTCATGGCATAAGCCTGCTGAGAACCATCCCTTTCCTCCACAGGATGGATATGCCCCTCATCCCTGTCATGCTGTCAAACTCCATCTCCAGTAATCAAACAGGGGTCACCTGCATCATAGGCAAGACTTTATCGCTCTATGCCAATGGCTGAGTTACCTTCAAATGAATAGGGGATGTATTCATATGAATTGCAGTAAATATGGTCAGAGTAGCCAACTCTGTCTAAAGGGATAAAGTGCTGAGCTAAGCTACCTGTGGTCAATTAGCAGCTCAGTCATCAGTTGGAGATGGCAATGAGTTTTAAACATCCTACCCTTTTACAGGGAGTATAGACGAATGCTGAGGGTAACAAAGTAGTATTAGTAATGATAGGATTGCAGTGTCACAAACCCAGTATTACTGCATTGTAGATGAATGGGTTTCTGAGAGACATATCAACATAGAAGTCAGGTGGAGGGGTTTCTTATGACATCATTGTATTCCTCATCTCTGATGTCAGAGCAGGGGTTACTCTCCCAGGAGATATGCTTTGCCAGTGTGTGGGCAAAGCTGGTGGCCACTAAGCAGCAGGCGGTATGAAGTGGATTATTATCACCTCTATGGCATTCACTGTTGAATTGTCATGTCATATTGGAACAAGTGTCGACTTTGGAGAACAATTATGGGTAAATGACTTGCTTGGATAGCAGAGTATGCAAGCAATGAAAGGAGAATCAAAGACGATCCTGCAGGATGAATCTCAGCATTATAATGCAGACTTGTCATGTGTTGATGTAAGAAGTTATAGGGTTTAAAATCTGCAAATGAAGCATAGTTATATTGTGTCCATAACTTCCTGTGACAGAATTCTCCTCTCTGTCTTTCTGTCTCTCTCTCTCTCTCTCTCCTCTCCTCTCTGTCTCTCTCTCTCTCTCTCTGTCTCTCTCTCTCTCTCTCTCTGTCTCTCTTTCTGTCTCTCTATCTCTCTTTGTCTCTCTCTCTCTCTCTGTCTCTCTCTCTCTCTCTCTCTCTCTCTCTCTCTCTCTCTGTCTCTCTGTCTCTCTCTCTCTCCCTCTGTATCTGTCTCTCTCTCTCTCTCTGTCTCTTGTTCTGTTTCCCTCTTGCTTACCCAATGATATTTCAAGCCCTTTTCCTCACTCCTGTCTTCAGTCTATTACTGATGCACAAAAAGTCGTGGTGAGTCCTCTTCTTTGTAATGCCAATTCTCACAACTATATTATGCATACTTCTGCTATACTGTCTCTTTGTCACTGTTTTTTATCATGATTCTGTCACCATCCTACATCATGAAATAAACTAGTGACAATTTTTAATTTCTGCCAAAAGGGCAGGTTTATAAATTATTACCATTTCAAACAATCTGTATATTATTCTCATATTCTCTGTTGTCTATTAGACAGGGTCAACTCAAGAAGGGGCTCCTGCTGAAAATTAAATATATATAGTATACACATACACACACACACACACACACACACACACACACACACACACACACAGACACACACAGATATAAATAGACAAAATAGTAATCTATTCGAGTCTATATCAGAACATCGAAGTATTAATGTTTTGATATCGAACACTATTCAGCGAATGCTAAGAATAGCGAAGCTGCAGAACAGTGAATTCTTTCCTCGGGAAAGAATTCGGTTTGCCGTTTCTGTGGCTTCATTATTCTTAGCACTGTGGTGGAAAGTTATGGGTTGGGTTCAGGTAAGTGTGCGATTGTTTGTACGTTAGGGGCGGGTTAAGTGAGTTAGGCTTAGGGTACGGGTTAGGCGTGTGTGCGATAGTGACAGACTTTAGGGTTAGGGGCAGTTTAAGTGAGTTAGGGTTAGGGCGCGGGTTAGGTGAGTGTGTGATAGTGACGGACCTTAGGGTTAGGGTTTGGGTTAAGGTAAGTTGGTAGATAGTAGTGTATGTTTAGTTTAGTGTAGCGTTAGATGTAGGAATTTAAGTGTATGTGTGTGGTTGCTGTTTGTTTGATGTGCTTGTGTTGTGTGTATGTGTTTCGGAGCAGCAAATTTTTTTCCATGGGAAAAAATCTGCTGTTCTGAATGTTCGATATTTTCATGTTTAGATGTTTTGGGGCTGATGAAATAGAGTTCGTTATTTTCATCTTTCGATAACGTGATATAAACACATCTATTCAATTACATATATATGTATGCAACTCTGTGTGTGTGTGTGTGTGTGTGTGTGTGTGTGTGTGTGTGTGTGTGTGTGTGTGTGTGTGTGTGTGTGTGTGTGTGTGTACACATTATATATATATATATATATATATATATATATATATATATATATATATATAGATAGATATATGGGTTTATATGACTTGCATTTTTGGAAACTTCAGATTCATATTGTCAAGACCATATGATTGATTTTTTGGAAACTTGAAAGGAAAGAAAAACAAATCTATACCGCAATCTACACAGAACTACATCAAAGAGGAATAGTGTGATCTCAGAGTAGGTATATATAATTTTCAGGTGGTATGGGGGGTGCAGAGGGATTTGCCCCCTGCAAAAATATAAGAGTTTTTTTTCTGTGTGTGCTTTAATACATCAAGGTATCGAAATGTTAAATGTCTAAACATCAAAAGCCAAAACACCTTAAAACCAAAACACATTGTTTGCAGGGGGGGGGGCCCATACCCCATCGCCCCCACACACACCCTGCTAATTATATATACCAACTGCAAAATTGCTCTACAGTGGGGAAAGAGTAAATTTCCCGCTCCCCACTGTTAACAATCTCACACGGACTTAACACCGGCAGAAGTGATCAAATGAGTTTCAATCTCTTCTGCCAGGATAAAAAACATTCAGCATTAAAAATGATTGATTATTTCTATGATTTACATATATAGATGTATAGATTAATATAGCGATATATATTTCTGTACACAAGCACATGCAGACATTTAGACACACATTACTGCAAAGCTCACATGGTCAAAGAAAATGTATTGCACTTGCACTAATCTGCTATCAGACAGCATCAGATTGCATTATATTGATCAAGCATAAACAAATGGCATGCTCCTAAACAAAATTAAGAACCTCCAATCTATGCAGTGATCACTAAAAGATACCAAGAAATTCATTGCAATCTTAACAAGGTGTATGGAAACTCTAGTCTTATGGAGCATTATTAGCACTGTGGAAGGGCTGCCGACTGGGTGTGAGTACAGTACATGGACTTGTTCAAGCATCCATTTCAAATGCTGTTGCTGTTATATGAACTTGTTTAGTGCTGCTTAATTGTAGCACAAGGTTTGTATAACCTTTTGAAAACCTTTTTCCCTTTTTGTTCTCTCCTCAGTTCCAGGCAGTGGCGGCTGGTGATTTCAAACCAATGGGAGGCTGTAGGAGACAGCTGAATGGATGAGAGCCAATGGGAAGGAGTGGGCCCAACTAGAAAGGGGGGGTAGCTATACTAAAAAACACAAAAACTGGGACTTTAATTAAATACGCTGCCCTGGGTGCACAACCGTCATTATGAGAGTCAAATCAAAACAAAATGAAGTTAAGAAAAAAATATTTCAGTGCATTGGCTACATGACAGCTTACTTAATATCTAGGTGAAATAAAAAGGTTGTGAGGCATGAAAAAATAAATTACTTTTTAAATACATTACTGGAATGTCAGTCAAAATCAAGTATAAAAAACAAGCAGCACTCAACTCAAACCTCTTCTCCTTGCACTGCAGTTCTAATTATAATTTATATACAGCTTTATAAAAGTACCAAGTAACATGCTGAAAGCAGCAATCTCTGTGATACCCCCACTTCTAAAAATGTTTCTTAACCAAAAAAGTATTGCTGCCTGAAAACAACTATCTCTTTGTTTCACGGGGAAAACATGATCAAAGTAAAAAATGAAAAGCAAACAGGAAACGAGCTCAAGATAAATTGCTTAAAGGATTACTGCACAGGTTATGGACCACACATGATAGATTGGCATTCTGTTTAGTTTACTGGTAAAGCCTGCAAAGATGACTGCAAGTCTCCAACAAATGTAATGAGCTTCTGAAGATACTGTAATCTGTCCTTTATTACAAATATTGTCGTATGCATTTCAATACCTAAGGCTTATACGTTATCTAGTTATGTAAATATTCGCTACATGGCAGCAACAAAAAAGGCTTTCAATATTGATAATTCTTTAACCGTATGCTTATTAAAGCTTACTTGCATCTTACAATCTCTGAAAAGCTTAACTGATGGTCATTAACTCATTATATCCGAGTGACGCCTCCAAGTGCATCAGCAGTTAACTCTTACTGAATCCTCTAGGCATCAAATATTGCTTGCTCATATTTGCATCAATAATTCCAAAACAATGCTTTCTACAAGGTTTTAAAAGATTTCATCTTAAAGCTTACACAATGGCAAACTCAGCTTTATTAATATTTGACCTCTGGCTAGTGCAGGTAAATAGATATTAACTGTTGTTTTTATGATATTCATTTATATAGAGAATAATTTTCGCATTTTTCTAAGTATCTCGACAACCAAGTAGCACAGACAGAACTACTTTGCCTCATATGAAAGCACTCAACTAGATGAATAAAATGTTGCTGACAGTATGTGTGTAACTTGAGTGGTTGCTGAGATATTTTATGTTGTTTACAAAATATTACAAATATAATAGTTACTGTGTTTACTGTGACTTATAAAAGTCAGTTTAAGACCTAGAACCTAAAGAATACTACCATTATAAAAATGATTTGTGCTGAACAGTTTGCCATTTATACTTTTGTCATAACCCCTATGGTTCCATAGATATGGACCTTTGTTTGAAATGTGAGGACATAATTTGATTCTGCAGTTAACTCTTACTGACACCTCTAGGCATTCAATATTGCTTGTTTATATTTGCATCAATAATTCCAAAACCATGCTATGTACAATGATTTAAAATATTTCATCTCAAAGTTTACACAATAGCAAACTCAACTGCATTAACATTTGACCTCTGTCTAGTGCAGGTAAATAGATATTAACTGTCATTTTTATGATATTAATTTATATAGATAATTTACACATTTTTTCTAAATAACTCAGCAAACAAGTAACACAGACAGAACTCCATAGCCTCATATGAAAGCTCTAAGCTAAATGAATAAAATGCTGCTGACAGTATGTGTGTAACTTGAGTGGTTGTTGACATACTATAAGTTTACAAAATATTATGAATATAATAGTTACTGTGTTTACTGTAACTTATAAAGTTTGGTTTAAGACCTAGAACCTAAATAATACTACCACTATAAAAAATTGTTTGTGCTGAAGAGTTTGCTGTTCATACTTTTTTCATAATCCTTATGGTTCCACAGATATGAACATTTTTTTTAAATGTGAGGACATAATCTGATTCTGGGGAAAGGCTTAGGCTCTCCCTACTGAAGTTACAGTGCAAACTTCCTGAGCTCCATTGGAAAGAATGAGTTAAAGCATTGCTACTTAAACACAGAGCAACAGGCACTGCAACAATATTCGTTTTCTGAATAATACGATGCATACATCAAAAGTATAAAAATATGACAGAAGACCAAAACATTCTGCAAAATCAAGGACAGTTGAAAAGCCACTGTAGTACATGTGTCTACCTTGGATGGGGGGGAGGATGCTCTGCAGACTTATACTGCATAACTGATCCTTGGCTTGCTTGGACACATCCAGAGTCAGTACATGGGGGACTGGGGTACAACAAGTATGTCACAATTTGAAATGTCTCTGTCTGATTGTGAGGGCCCTGACACATTTGTCATACCTCTCAACCTCAGAGCAAGAAATCTGGACAAAGCCATGAATAGATGTGGGACAAAGGCCCAAAAATAAGGACAATTTTTAAATATTGCACTTATAAACTTAGAAAGATAATAGAATAGGTCTTGTATTAGTATGAATTTTCTGAAGAGTATGACATCTGAAACTTAAAGGTCTGTCATTATTTTTTAACTTCAATCTTTAATGATTTGCCACTAATTTGCCAGAAAAAACACAATTTTATGAAACACGGACCAAAAATGTGATGCAAAAATATAAAATAGCTACAGAATACAGATGGGAACCTGTCAAAGAAGGGACACGTTTTCAATATTAGTACTGTTAAGGTGATCAGCTAACAAAATAAGAGAATGTACATGCATTTCTGAAATAAAAGTGATCTCTAACACTGATCATTACAATTATTTATTAATTGTAAATCCTCCACGTTTTCTTCCAAAATTGCCATTTTGTGGAGGGATTACTAGGGGGAGAGCAAAATTTTGAGCCAAAATAGGGGACAGTTCAGAGGTTTGGATATACCCAGTTCTATAAAATGATTTATTTGTGTGTACCTCTCAACCTCTAAATGCAGGAAAACTTGGACAAAGCCAAATATATTGGGGGAACATACAAACAGTACTAAAAATTGTTCTTGTATAAACTTAGACAGTTGATACAATAACAGGTCTCGCTTTAGCATGCATTTTTCTGAAGGGTATGAAGTCTGAAACTCAATATCTGTCATTATTTAGTGACTTCATTCATAATTGATTTGCCTGAAAACCACAAATTTTATGAAGACCAAAGCAAAAATGAGAAGCAAAAGTCTATATATTCTGCAAAAATCTGGAAAGTTGAGAGGTATAGTTCAGCCGAGGCTGTCTTTGAGTTTGTTGCCCTTCCCCCTCACAAAATCATGGTCGAATGGGGCCATCCCTCTGCAGCCATTCCAATGTCCCATTACTTGGCTATTTCCCCCATTTACCATAAACACTGTAATGTGCATACTGCTTTACTTCTACGATGATTTAGATTTCACTTAAAAGTTTTATTTTACATTTTACAGCATAAACACTAATAGACAATCTGCTAAACAAAGCAATGCAGTCTCACAATGAAAATAGACTTAGCATTAAAACTTCTCTGCCCTTGAAACTCACATTCATTGAAGCAGCACTGAAACCCTCAAAGAAAATACATCTGGCCAATGGCAGATAAAGATTAACTTTGGGCTGTTATCAAATCATAGGCCCCTTGCACACGAAACATACATGTGTTCTTTGATACACCTCCCTGATTGTATTAAATTATATTCCTTGTATAATACAGTACAGTTGCTAGACAGCATTTTAAATTTATTGTTTTGAACACTTTTCCAGTAAACAATGAAACAAAATGCATACACTAATAATGACAAAACTGTCCAATTCAGAACATTTCCTTTATCCATTCCAAAGACATGCATCTGGAGCATTTCTCCCCGGGCCTCCGCTGAAAACAGGCTCTTTGGAACCTAGTCGGACATTCCTGGTCAACAAATGTTAAATAAATAAATAATAATTTAAAAAAAATCAGTAAATATGCAAGTTGCTGCTAGAAAACAACTTTATATGTCATTGTTTCATTTACAAATAAAGTGCCTGTTGCCCTTGAGGAATAAATTACCTATATTACATTAAAAATGATAAACTAGTAATATTGCAATATGGAATGGTTGACAAACTGATAACAGGTTCATAGTTACTAGGTATCTCTGTCAAAGAGGACATTCTCAGTACTGCAGCATCCACCCATTTAAAAGTACAATACAGAACAGTATCAGCAATGCATCTACATACTGTGGGAGTAGAACACACAGTCTTTTGCATCAAAAGCAATTATTCACCCTGCTATGCTATTAACAATGCAAGTCAATTCAGCATAAGCAGCACTAAACTTCTCTTCCCCTGAAGCTCTCAGCTCCTTGTAAAATTCCCTCGACACTCAACTGTATCTCTCAACTTTGCAGCATAAGAAATCTGGAAGAAGCCAAAATTTATGGAGGGGAGACAAAAGCCCAAAAACCAGGGACACATTTTAAACATTGCTTGTATAATCGATAAAAGTTGCTAGAATAAAATGTGTTACCACAATGCATTTTACTGCCAAGTATTGAACCCAGAACCCTGTGCACTACAGTCAGAGGAATATACCACTTTGCCAAATTAGCTGTGTCATGAAAGATCAAAAAACTGAAACTTAAAAAATGGTTATCATTTAGTGAATTCAGTTCTCACCACAGCTCTCAACCTCTTAGCACAAAAGAACTAGAGATTGAGTCTGCCAGCTAAGCATGAAAATGTAATATTTTTCAGCTTGCAATATATACAACATAGTGATTTCTATTAAAGTTCAGTCAACCTGACATTATAACAACATCTTCACAAAATGCAAATAAAGAGAGAGACAGAATGATAGTATGAGAAAGGAAGAAATGTTAAAAAAGTAAGAGCAGTTTACTTGTTGAGAAAGAAGGTTAAAGGGCCAAAGCTCTCGAGGTGTTTTGCACAATATTTACACAATTCAGACTTGTTTATTGACACCTTAGCGCTCATCCATGCTTCATGATGTATCTAAGCCATGCAACCATTAAATCATACTCGCAGTGTCTTCCTGTTCATATTTCTTTTCATATGCATAATTCTTCTAAGTTTACACTTTCTGTATAAGAAAATGAGTAACATTGTTTTTCAGTAAGAAAGCAAGTTAAACATAAACATGTTGAGATGTTAATGTAGCTTATTGAATATGCAGGATAATAAATACATGTAGTATAGTAACAAAATGCATATCATGCCTGGCTCTGTGTTACAGGAGAATGAAGCCCTGGGTACAACTAAGCCAGACTGAATTCACACACTGTATAAACACAAGCATTACCACAAACAATTACTGAAAGCATTGGAAGAGCCAACCAGGAGACATGAGAATGAGGGTTGGTGTCATCAGTATTGGGGGGCAGCACTGACCTGCTGCATGGGTGACTCTAGGGGGACCACAAGGTGTCAAACCCATTGAGCATGAGTTTACTAAGTTTGAGCTGCCAAGTCCCTGAAGATCTGAGTTAGCAGAATCAGAGAAATTTAATTGACCCTCACAGGGATTTAGAAATCCAGAGGGTGGGGAGAAATTCAGAAAAAAAACAAATAAAAATTCGAAGAGATTTCTGGGTGGTGATCTCAGAGAGCAGCCTTTTCTCCATAAGCATACATGGGCTTGGATCATAGCACATTTAACTGAGAACAAATGAATAAGAAAGACTCAGATTTGATGATGGTTGACAGGCAGTGATGGCTCAAAAGAATTATATATATATATATATATATATATATATATATATATATATATATATATATATATATATACACACAGAGAGATTCCTGGATATTTTTTTATTTTAGTAAGTCTGCTACAAAGTATACTAGCAGAGCTTACTCTTCAAACATGGCAGATGTTGTACTATGGTTACCTATCATCAGTTCTCCTACCCAGCTCTCTTCTCTACACCCCTTTTGTAAAGCAGGTAAACCCACCATGCACAAGAATCTTATTGGGGTGGCATATGAAGACTAAGTGACCTCCTCTAGTCACTCAGTAAGCAAACAGAAGCTGTAGGAGTCAAACCATGAATGACATCATGAAGCTGCAAAGAAAGCTCATAGCCTTAATATTCTGTGCTAAGCAACTCTTCTCATTGTGTTTTTAGTAGTCAGATTGAACCTGGTTGCTTACACATCAAGAAACATGCAGTGAAAGGACATTATAAAAGAATACAGACAAACTTAATCCACTGAGATTCAACTCATTTTGGTGACAATATATATTAAGAGTAAAGGCACTAATTAATTATATTGCTACCATTTCAAATTCTAGCATGTTCTTTTAAAGTACTCTTAATTTCCACAACCCCATGTGCAAAAATGGGAGAAAGAGGGTATGACTGGAAGCAGAGTAAGTGGTGCAACAGGCAGCACACTTAGCTTTGGTGCAGGAGGCTCTGGGTTCTATCCCATATGATGTGGATGGATTCCTGCTACTGTAGTGCATCATAAGGAGGGTGCTGTACTCCTGAGTGTGCTGTCCTTTGGATGGCATGTTAATCTCTTGCTCCATTGCTTGAGTTGGTGGCAGGTGGATGTAAAAGATCCCATGGCACTTACTGAAACAAGTAGATGAAGTTCCCTGATGTCCTGGCCAAATTTACTCTAATAGTATAAATACCACCTGTGGTGTTCTCTGAGAAGAGGGTGGTAGCCTAGTGGGACTAGCGCAATCAACAAAAGAGTAAAAAAAAAAAAATAGTGGAATATTTAATGATATACCCTGACACTTAGTATGTCCATATCCCAATGTAAAACTAGAATGTGACGTGACACATTGGTACCACATTAATCCTCTCATCTATGTACAGATTCATCCCTGTTCATACACAGACACACAGCTGTCTAAGGTTTGGCTCATATATTTATTTCATAATGTTATGTCCAATGCAGTTTTATCATTTTTTTTTTCATCAACTAGGGTCATAACAAAAATTGCACATTAAAGATCAGCTCGCTTACATTGTCATGAGTTAAATAAATACATTTCCAAACTTATTTCTAAAATCTGTGGAAGTCAGTATGTAGTGCATATATCAGAATGAGAAATTTAAAAAGATCATGTTTCAGTCTTGCAGAGTTTACCTACAGTGCCACTCACAAGTGACACAAAACACACAAGGACCTAGAAGCTGTATTTATGAGGCATTGTCCCTCGTAGAAGATATAGGTCTGTTGTCTTCACTTTTTTCATTTACTGTTAGGTGGAAGTCAAATATTTAGTATTACTCATTAATGATGTATGATAAACACACAAAGCTGTAACCCCTAGGTTTATGCATTCTGAAATATGTTATGAACATTGTTTTATTTTTCAGTCAATATTTACCATAAAATAAACTGTAATTGCACATACAATAGCGTAGTAAGTGCAAAGTATACTTTGGAAATCAAATATTCTCATATCAACATCATAGACAGATCAGCAAGATGTGTTAAAAGCTCAGGAACAAAAAGCCAGCTACTTTAAATATACACTCACTAGGGATATGTAATAATTGAATCATTTTAGTTATGAAAGCACATGCTCTGTGTAGGGCTGCTCCATAATGGCTGCTTATTTAAATGATACTTTTATAAGAATTCAAAGCTTTAGAAATTAGAACGTTAAGTAAGCTTGTAGTTTCAATACATTGTTTCTGCCTCTTAATATTCAAGCTAATTTTAAGAAGATAACATTTTAAAGTATTTTTTTCTTTATTTGTAGCTCTTAACTAAACTATTTGAGATGCTTATGTAGGTATTCTCTTCCTAACTAATGGGTAGAAATGACAAAGAAGGTCGAAACAGCAAATGGTATATACAATATAGTCTTATTAGTATTATGGCACAATATCAGGAGACAGGTGCGGCTTTAGCCATATAATTTCCGACAAGTTTAGAGCATGCAATTTCCATTCATGGAACAACACAACCTGCAAGACAGGAAATGCAAAATGCAAAATACAAGAATATAATCATTCATATATTTATTTTTTTTATAGGACAATTCATGATGGAGATGCTGTCCAGTCACATGATGCCCATAAAACAGTAATGACCACTTAATACCGAAGTCTTACTCAAAGATCAGTAGATGTTTTGAGTACAAAGGACTATCAGGTATATAATCATAACCATGTTGTTATGTATTCAATAAATGGATTCATATTTTTTTTTTTCTGAGAGAGAAGCTCAAGAGGAAAATAAAATTGAATCCATACTGAGATGACTGATGTATGCTCTTGGACCAGCTTAAACAAATTGTGCAGATGTGGAAGAGGGCATTTCTCCACCTAGATGGAGAACTTCCATATAATAGAGTAAGTCTGGCAAGTGCAGAGCTACATATCTGTCCATCTGCCAGTCTATGTATCCATCTATACATACACATACCAGCAAAGGCACAAGCATATCTTTCAACTGATGGTGTCAAGTATCATCTGAAGCCTGTAGCAACACCATGAGCTGCCACCTCTACTCACAAAGTAAAGTACATAAAACTGACAGGATTTTCCTCCATGTCACATATATAGGACTCTGGACAACTTAGAGCTCACAATCTACCTACTGCATGCCTTTGGCAAGTGGGAGGAAACTGAACTATCTAGAAAGAATTACATGGAATGCAAGAAGGATATGCCAATTTTGTACAGAGGGCTCCCCTGCCAAGAGCTGAATCTGAGAATCTCTCACTGTGACAGTGCTACTAACTGTACCACTGTGTTATCATACATATCTTTATTTTTATTAATATTTAAGACAAACTAGGCAGCAGTGCCTGGAGTGTGGTGTGAGGTACTTTGTTGTATTAAGTGACCTGATTCATGGCAATAACATGTAGGTGGAGGACATAAATCAAGTTTCAAGTTTATGGATATGAGATATAATGTTTCCATCTTAATATTATAATCATTAGACCATTGTGTTTTTCCATCAGAATAAATGCCTGACTTTTAACCTCAGCTTCTCTTTTATTTTTGTTTTAGGATGCGAATTACTATACTTTTTGCAATCAAATAAAAATCTAATTTTTCATTATGAACTGGGAGCAAGTTAATTAATTGCCCATAGTTAGAAGAGTAGCACTAAAATAAAAAAGAAATAAAAATCAGTCCCACTTGATAAAAAGATTTAAACAAATACCCATCATTTACATTTATAGTAAATACACTCTTTTCCAAATGCAAAAATATACAGAATGATTCCAATATATATTGCTTCTCAAAAAAACTTCTAATTTTCATGTGTGCCTATGTTTCTGTGTGTGTGTATCTGTTCGTATGTGTGCATGTGTCCGTGTGTTCATGCACATGTGTGTGTGTGAATGTGTGTGTGTTTCTGAAATTGTGGTGGATTTTCCCCAAGTTTCAAATATGAAAATATGTTAATTGATCAAAGTGTTGCAGTTTCATACCACTATATTAAGATAAAATTAATTCTAAATGTGATACTGTTTAATTCTGAGATCAGAGATGCAGCTGTGATGTACAGTTGGATCAGCCCTTAGTTCAGCTGGTTCACCACACTGCTTTCTTTGTCATTTTCAGACCCCAGTAACTATATTAATGTTAGTATGAATGCAGAAGCTATTGTAGCCATGCAGTCCCTCCCCCACCTCTTTCCTACGGGTCGCCATGAGGTAGACAACAACAGCATGAGTGGTTAACCCAATTCACACACATATCCGAATGTCATACTTGTCATCTCCAGGGGTCGTGGCATTTGTAAATGACAATTGGGAAGATGGAAATAAGACAGCTGACGGGACATTTAGGACATCCCAGAAATTTTGGAATCTTTCCCCTTTCCTTCATGACTGTCCCCTTAAAGTCTTAGCGACTTACCATTTGTGTTACGTTCTACTAGCTACCTGGTGACAGGACTGTCGTGAGCTACACAAGAAGGGGTATGATGCAATAAGACTTAATCTCGTGGGTTTCTGATTCTTTTTCATTCCTATTCAGAGACAGTTACTTGATTTCATTATTGAATGTCAGTTTCATTAATCTTTGTTTTATTCTGGTGTTTATTACTGTTTAGGATTTGGGATTGTCTGCCAGCTACCGCTGTCAATCATTATCTCCCATCTACACGTGTCTCTTCAGCAAATCTGAAGCACAACTGTATCTTATAACACAACAAGGTAATTACAAGCTATGAACACTATGGAAATTCCACCTATGTCATACAGGGAACATAACACTCGTACAGAGGACTGCTGGCTTCCTGAAGCAAAATATGTTATAAAATTAAATGTATTAACAGTGTTACTTGTAGAAATTCCAATGGAAGCTCATTTCTGGAGGAGAAGAAAACCTATACAAACTGTAAGTGCATACCCTTACAGCTATCTTCCAGGTGTGCGCCTATTTAGAGATTCTCTTCTACCCCTTCATTTCCCCGTCTGGCACTATGCCAGTGAGCATAAAGCAAAGAATGCATGCATTTGTCAGTACAAAATGTTCACCCACTTCATTTTGATCAATATTGTGTGTGGCTCTCTGTCAGTAATGGGCTTCTTTAAGTTGCATCTTTGAATATTTCAAGTAACTATATGCACTTGCAAGCCTTGGCAGACACTCCCAAATATACACATATAAATCAAAGTAGCCTACCTACCAGATATCAGGAGTAAGTATACCTTTGAGGTGTCCTTGTTAAAATGTCCCTAATTTTGCCTCATATTTTTGATCTGCCTCAATAAAATTTTTAATTTTTGTGTAAATCCCTGAAAATTGCAGTCAGTCAATAATGCCAAACATTAAAAATACATTGCATTTGATGCAAAGAGCATTTTTCTATTAACTTTTTAAGTGAGTTATTGTAATATTTGAGCATTGCCCCTGATTTGGGGCCCTTTTCTTTCCATTATTCTGGCTTTGTCCCCGACTCTTGTGAAAAGAACTTGAGAGCTGTTGCAGTAAGTCTTTCACTAATCCAACAAAAAAGGTTTGTAACATCCCACCAACAGTGAAAAAAGGAACATTTTAATATATCAAGTTCAAAGCATAACAAACACATTAAACATTAATTGTTTACACTGTAAACTAGTGACATTTAGAAGTAAAAGACATGACTACAGAATGATACATATCTGAAAGATTTTAACCCGCCCTTTAATGTTTCATTTGTATCCACAAAACTTGATAATGAATGCCTCAGGTAACTGCCTAACAAAGACGGCTCTTTATAAAAGTCTTACCCTTAAATTTCGTAAAACCTGCTTCTCTTGTACTTCATTAACTTGTCTCTTTCTACTTGCTCTAGCTCATGTCCTCATATTTCACCAGTTTACTTCTTTCTCCAGTATCAAAAACACCAGAGATGGACATTTTCTCCAGGGTCTCCTCATACCTAAATGTATTTGTCCTTCTCAGTCAGTAGCAGCATGAACAAGTGGAAGGGCACAGCAATAACTCCATCCACTACCAAATGTCATCCTCAAAAATTAGACAGAGGCAGAGATAACAGAGTTGTCCTTATTGGCCTAACAAAAGCTTTTTTGTCTAACTTCAACACCCAAAGTTCCAGGCAGAACTGTCATGCTATCAACTGTCTCCAACCTCATTTAAATGGATGGGGCCTACCTAGTGAAATGGGCTTTTTTACTTCAGGGTAGGTAACTCTGTCACCTAGAACATATTCTGCAGGGTTCAGTGTTGGGACTCTTGTCTTTTATATCTCCATTTACCCATTCAATTTCACCTTGCCAGCCATTGCTTCCATCTTCTACACTGACAGTATGCTTATGTGGGACTCTGAAAAATCATCCACCTATTTTATTGCTTAGCCATACAAGAATCTCACCAAAATCAATGTTTGGTTTAACAACCTGAGGCTCTCCCTCAAATAACAAAAGTAACCATGCTATAATATTCTGAATAGCTAAGTAGCTCTCTAATATATTTATATCCACATTGCATTTTCCACAGGAGGGGCCTTCAATCTGTACAGCCGTTTAAAAACTTTGTGTTCTCGTTCAACTGTTTCTCCCCCCAGCTGATGTTCACAGTTACATTGGACACCATAGCCACTGAACTCAGGGGGTATTCCAAGAAGCCTTCCAAGGACTGTTCCTTCTCTTAACCCCAAAAGCTGTGGTCGTTCATAGGTTTATAGGTTCATAGGTTGGTACTAGGCTATCAGTCCTAGGGCCTATGCAAGCCTAGCCATAACAATTCCCTGGCTATTTCTTCCCACAGTATTTACTTCCCTGGACCCATGTCATAGTAAAATGTCTTCTAATACCACTGATATACTATAGATTACTACTTACTGGCAAACACTGCTTTTTCAATTGCAGTAGATCACTGTAATAATAAATATATTTACTGATGCATACTCCTTTAAAGGCTGCTTTTCAGCTGCTATAGATTAGAGGTCTTGATAAACAGGATATACAGGTTCATCAGATGTTTGTTCAGTTTCTGAGACATGGTTTAAAGCTATGGAGTGCACCCTGGCAGTGCAGGGCTACAATGTCTTTCACACATTTAGATCAGCTTCTGCATAAGCAGGGACTATTGGTGGAGGTGTCTCAATTTACATAAAAAATAATCGTACCTCAAGGCTGGGCAAACAGGATGATGAGCTTGAGATTCTGAATACCTAAATTTCCATTGGCAGAGTTTCATGCCACATGCTTGGAAGCTATAAGTTCTCCTCTATGACCCAGGAAACCCATAGCACATGCCTGAACTTTCTGCAGTCACCTGTCATTTAATCAAATTCCATATTCGTGGGTGATGTTTACTACCCCACTATAAACTGAGAATCATACATGACCCTCAAATGTGCAGACCCAGAGATTCCTGGACTTTGTCAACATAATCATCCCATACCAGATAGTTCATACACTCACCAGGTATGCAGCTATACTGGATTTGGTCATCCCTGGCAAGATTGAACTATAAAGCTATCTCTTTAAAATAAAATAGAACATGGGACCACTGCTAATGCTGGAAATTTAGAAACTATTCTAAGGCAAACTTCTTACTATTAAGTGATAATCTGGTAAAGTTTCAAGATCCCCCAAACCTTGTGAACATTTTTTCCTGTGCTGATTTGTTCATATCATGTTAATAGATGCATTGCAGCAGCTGTGTATTCAAGGAATAAGCACAAAACAAACATTAAAATAAGCCGTTCTGTGGGAATCTCAATATCAATAGATTGTATGACAAAAGGAAGGAAGTCACTGGAAACATTAGAAAGTGTAACTTCCAGCAGAATATAAAGACAGACAAGAAACTTGTAGTGCAAAGCAAGTCTGCTAACAGACAAAATTGAGGTAAAACTTGCATTCCAGGCCAAGGATGTCCATACAGCTTTCTTCAGCAATAAATGCAACCTCAAAGTTAGCATAAAACAATGTGCAGAACTAAATGTAAATGAAGCCACCTTTATAGAGCCTAAAGATATAGTAAATCTACAGGCTGACAAATTCAATTCCAATTTTATCTCCCTCCCTCCCAGCCATCTTTTGGGAAATACTATTGAACATACTCCCCCTCAACTATCAGTAGGGAGTAAGTCCTCAACGCAGTCTCCAAAGCCAAGAATACCACATAATTGGACCCCAAATAACATTCCTGGATGCCTAAAAAGCATGAAGCATGTCATATAAGGACCATTAGAGTCACTGCTCGACCATAGTCTCCAGTCAGGTTTCATGCTACATGACTGAAGAACAGCAATGGTCATCCCTCTACACAAGGCTAAGGCAGCTATGGATGTTGGTAACTGCAGACCCATAAGTCTGACTAGACTCACATGCAAAGCCACGGAAAGAATTGTCAGGGGAATGATTAACAATGACATAGGAAATCTACAGACACTGCACCCATCCCAGTTTGGAGTTGTCAGTAGAAGATCATACCTGTTCAGCCTGGTGGACTTTTTTGAGAAGGTCATCAAGGCAATGTATGAGGGCAAAATGATGCACCCTGCCAATCTCGACTTGGCCAAGGCATTTGATTCAATACTGCATCTGGGCAATGTAGACAAATTCATGAATTAGGTATAACCACTTTGTCACCAGCTGGATAGCCTGGTGTTTCTCAGATAGGGCTCAAGAGGTTAGGATAGCGGAGTCCACCTCCGCAAAGAGGCTGGCCACCAACTGATCCCTTCAGGGCTCTGTACTGGGCCCAATCCTTTTTGGCATCTTCTTATCTGAAGTTAAGACCAATGTCAAGGGTGTCTTCCTGCCATGTTGCAGATATTTGCAATCTAAGTGCAGTCATAGAATTTCCTAAGGACACTAATATCCTCCAAGAAGGGCTGACTCAAACAAACAACTGGTGACAGAGCCATGGTCTGAAACTTAATGCCATGAACTGCATAACAGCATCCTATGGGAAGTCAGCTATCTCTATGAACAGCTTCAATAATAAAACACTTGTAAGGGAGATCCAGTAGTCAGAGATTTGGTGAGGCATATAAAGAGTAATCGGAATTCAACCATCATGTGTCTATGGTACTAAAGACATAATTTTATATCATGTAACTTATAAGCATAGGTATGGTATCTAGCTCCAAGGAGGTCACCGTTCCACAGTATTCTGCCATCAACAGAATGATCATTGAATACAACACCCCCTTTGGTATGTCACTGCCAGGCAAACGTAAACACCATAACATCCTCAGATGGTCCTCACAAAAAAGATACAGGGCATAAAAAAATGCCCTACATGGAAAAACCTATTCCTGCAATCAGTTTTCTACAGACTGCCAAGGGCCAGTCTATTCCTGTAAACAAGGCATCCCTGGATTCACTTCTGATCGACCTTCTGCATATTTGCAAAACAAGTGTAATTTGGACAAGTGAATAGGGAATCAGAAATTTAACCCTGGTCTGGCATCTATGATGCTAATTGCACAGTGCTAGCCTGTAAATGCTTGACCACCAAGCTACAGCCTACATATACCCCCTTAGAATATTAATCAACTTGTCAGATATGTCTGGGATGCATGGCTAGGCATAAAAAGGCCCCGTGGTCATTAGTAAAGTGCACAGCTATGACTCATGATCCAGTCATGAGAAGCACTGCATCCAGGTTGCTAATTCAGAGATGTGGCCAGTTTCACAAAGGGCTGTCACTGACTCCTGCTTCTTAACTTTCAAAATTATTTTCTTGAATTACTGTTCCACCTAAAGATCTCTTCTCAAAAATGAAACCATTCACCTGCAATTCATGTTTATTCACATCCCATGTCTTTACTCTATTCCTTTCTTAATTGCAAGGAACTCTGGATATATCATAAACTCTGTTACACAACAATAGTGACCTCATAAGCCCAACTATATCAGCAAAATGATGACAGAAGCTTCTACCTCTTTAGAAGAGTAACAGAACAATTTAAAATGTACTGTCTCCCATCAGTGCAAGTAAAATATCAGTATACAGTTTCTTCCATCCATCCATCTACATCCCCTTTTTAGCATATTTGCACATGGGGTCAGGGTGCCACTTCACCGGTGACAATTATCTAGAGCACAGGTTTACAACACCAGGTGGCTAGTCCTGTCATGGTAGTTCTTCCACACCACACACACACACACACACACACACACACACACACACACACACACACACACACACACACACACACACACACACACACACACACACACACACACCTGCAGCTAATTTAGAGTGTCCAATCCACCTCCTGCATGTCTTTGGAATGTGGGAGGAAACCAAAGCAGTCGGAGGAAACTATGTGAACACAGGGAGGACATTTAAACTTCACACAGAAGGCACCCCCTTTCTTATCATTTTTAAAGAGAAAGTATGTGTGTGGTGATTCAGCTTGAAGCTGTAACAAAAGTACTTCCCATATATTTGGGAAGTAAATATATTTTAACCTCAGAAGCACAGTAATATCATTTATGTCGAGAAGCATCAGTCTTATAGGATGTAGACTAAAGTTAATTGCAGTCAACAGTACAGTCTGTAAGCCCTATCATAAAGCATTATTCAAAATAAAATAAAATAAAATAAATATTTTACTTATTTAACACTACAATATGTGACTTTTATATTAGACAAAAAAGTGGAAAGGAAATGTTTTATTACACAGACCTCAGAAAATAAAATGATGAATCACAAATTAAAAAAGCTATGATACAAAAGGTAGCATAGCATGCTAGAGTATAGGGTCACTTGAATCTATTTGCAAAAGACTTGTAACTTCATCACTTGTGCCTAATGCTCATGAAGAAATGAGGCTAGATGTGAGGAACACATCACAACATATACCAAAACATGGTGTACCTCTGTAGAAAGCCATCTTCTCAGCATGGTAGAGCATTTTGGAGAGGAAATGGAGTCCCCAGGCATCCATGAGTTTGGCATCAGCATCTCCTGCAGCAGGTTTGTAAATTCACAGACATGCAACAAGCTGAAAAGAATGAACAAATGTTTGTGCTTCTGTAATTTACATGAGCACGTCATTAGTTAGATGTTTCTCCTGACATCAACCTATGCACTGGAGATGGCAGAGTATTCAACAATGTTATGACAATGATGTTGTTTTAATTATAGCTTAATTATCATGCATTGTGACTCATTCTAACTTTATCAGTGTGAGCAAGTCAATAAACAGGCACATCCATCTCCCTCCCTAATGTTAAAAGTAGATAAATGCAGAAACAAACAAAAATGAAATTCTAGATATTTTATCTTCAGTTATAAAATAAATAAATAAATAAGCATTGCATAATATACAAGAACCTTAATGATATCTTGGTACTGTTTTTTATATTCTTTATGCTTGCATGCTTGCTGATGGTGAAGTAGTTAATACACAAGATGGGGCTATTAGCTGTTCATAAGATGCTTTTTGTGGTCCAGAGACTGATTCACTCAGCTTTCATTTGCTTATCTGTGTAATTTAGAGCAAGTCATGTAATCAGCCAGTGCTCCTAGGCTGATTCTGAAAAACGCTTTGAGGATCAGTTCTTTATCCTGGTTAACGCAATAATGAATAAGCCATACCCATTTGTTTCCCTGTACAGAGGTGAAAACAAACTAGAGGGGAATCATTCAGGCAGTCATGTAGGTGTTTTGTGTCTATGTCAGCTTCCTAACAATTAAAGCATTTCTGTTATGATAATAACCCTACTTTGTTGGCTGACAAGAGCTCCTACATTAAATTAGGAAGTCTTATACCCTCCTCTTGCTTGTATTGACTTCTTCCGACAAGCTATGAGTGCTGCAGTCACCTGGCTTAGGATGGCTAAGCCCACATTCTGAGCCCTGGCCATTTTGATATTGTTTCTATTCTCCTCCACCCAGTTCTTGTGTCTCCAGAGCTGTTAGACGAGGATCATGGGATCACAGGAAGTTACTAGGCTATTGACCCTGAAGCCCAGATAGGCCTAGCCAAGAGTTTAGCCCATGTTTAGTCAAGTCAGCAACTGATGCCCCTGTCCAGCAGGGACACAGGTGGAATCTCAGGGGTGTATTTTTTGTTTCCCTTCCAGTTATCCAGGTTGCGCTTCAAAAGGGATAATGAGGTACTCTGCTTGATGTGGAAAAGGAGTCTATTCCACAGATGGGGGAGTCTCTGGGATGCAAATCTGTCCTGACAACAAGTCCTATTGATGTCACAGACCAGGTTGAGGTTGAGCATGCGTGTTACTTGAGTGGAGCTTGACTTGTGGATATACAGCAGTCCCATAAGGTCACCTGTGTAGTGGTAGCCAGGGCTTTATTTCCTTATGCTACAGAACGACCCTTTAGTAATATAGCATACATCTGCGACACTGGAATGCCATTGTCATTTACAGTAGGCCCCTTATATGTGCTTCTGGTAAACAGTGCTTCACATTAGAGATATGACATTATACGATACTGTATCATATAACGCCACATCACATCATTTAATATAATAGATAATGTCATAGCATCTTACACCTTATCACCATACTTCATATTTCTTTCATATCTGTAACCAATATGTAGCATTCATTGAATCTTATTATCCATTGTAAACAAGCTAAAAGAACTTATGGTACAGCCTTGTATGAGGAGATAGCAAAATGGCTGAAGGATACAACTCACACAGATAATATTGCAGGTGTCACTGAGAAAGTAAAAAAGAGTAACAGATGGAGTACCACAGGGCACAGTAGTTTGACTTCCCCTTTTATGGTATGTAGTTTTTTGACCTCCATGCCACAAACCCGGACATTTGACCAGTCAAATTCACCCATTACTGCAGGCTAGGTGAAATAATTTTTTCTCCCACTGATAGCACTTAAGCATCAACTTGTCTTTACAAACCAATTGTCTACATAGTAAGAACTAAAACTAAATTAAAACAAAATGCAGTATTGTTGTCTTTGGGAAACACCTGCCATCTACAGCTTATAGCATTGCTAGTACTTCACAGCATGCAGACATGGCAGATAGAGATCTCTGCACCTTAGACAGACAATCCTCTCTCACCTCTGACCATCATGTTGTAACAATAATTAGGAAACCCTTATGTGTAGCATACCTGATTTCAGAGGTATTTTATGTAGGTCAAAAGATGTTCTACCAATACCTTTAAATTGTCCAGATTTTCACAGAATGTCCAGATTTTTGCCTTTTATTTTTGGTCTGTTCCTTATAAAATCTGTGGTTTTCTGGCAAATCTTTAAGGATTGAAGTCATTAAATAATGCTAAATAATGACAGACATTTCAATTTCAGACTTCATATCCTTCAGAAAATGTATAATGATGCAAAATCTGTCATTCTAGCAAATTTCTCAGTTTATAGAAACAATATTTAACATCTATTCCTATTTTGGGCCTTTGCCCCCCTTTAAGTCTGCCTTGATCCAGATTTCTTGCTTAGAGAAGTTGAGGTATGGTTGTACCCTGCCCCAGTATGAACAATTATTAAATATAATGCCCCTTTCGGTATGCCCTTAGCCAAACATATCATGCAACTAAGGAGGTCCTGAAGATTCCTGAAAAAAAAAAGATTATTTTTAAAACTCATAGCTCCAAATACACTGTAACATCCTCTGATTCTATGAGCCTATATATTGCAGCCCTATTTTGCTTGTTTTCTCTCAAAATTTATCCATCTTCAAAACCCATCTAACTCTTTAGATTCCTGTCTGATCTATGCAAAGTCTTGGAAAGAGAGAGTCGTTTTCCCTCCTCTGCAGGGTTACAGTAAACCTTAGGACAGTGACAGCTATCATAATGTTTGTTCCATGTATCAGGAATTAACAATGTAGCATATCCCACCCACAGATGTGCGACGCAAAGGCACTGATCAATTAATATAAATGGAGCTGCACATTACTGAATGAAGCCACTCATTGGTTTTTCTTTATTAATGCTTGTCTTGTATAATCCTTGCTCTAAATCTGATAACAACACAGATTCAGCCTCTTGACTTGAACACAGAGGTGACAGCCTCTGATGCTTAGTTTGTTCTTGAATGCCTCATACTTGTGCAGTCCCACTCATGATGGAATATGGGTGGCCTGTTTATAGGTTTGTCTGGACTATATTCTGCCCATGGCAATGCAGGGTATGTATATCAGGAAAGGCAGCATGAGATAAATGAGTTTCCATGTAATTTGTGATCAAACCGGTATAGGTGTGCTTACAGAAAAATGACAACCATAAACCACTGCAGCATATCAAGCCAGTGAACAGAAGTGCTTTGATTTTTACATTAAGAGGTGTTATATTACTGCTTCAGATATTGATTAGCATCTACTTTTTCCCATCATATTGTATGTTTTATCACCTTCCTATAACTGCAGTGATCAGCAAAATGTATTACAAAATCCTTCATAATTACTTTTTATTCCCTCTATCCCGTTTTTCATTTTACTGTCATCTCATTTTTGATGTCAGCATTCTTACACTTACTGGAACTACTTATACACTTCTAGCTGTTATATAAATGTAGCACAAAGGAAGATATAGCTTCAGCCCTCATTGCCCTTGTTTCATCATAGCATCTGTAGAAACAGAACAATTACAACTGGCTTGGAAACTGCAGGACTCTTGACAAGCATTTTATTTTTTTCTACAATTATTTTATTGAAACAGTTTACAAAACAAAGGACAGTAGAAAATTAGAAATCAAAAGACCAATGTCTATTGTCTTGTATAAGACATAAACACATTCAGAAGTGCAGACAAGATCATAGAAATTTGATGTATTGAAAGTGATGTGATATAGGAAGTCTCTACCTCATTTAATTTTCTAGAAAACAGTTTGAATGAAGGTAAGCATAGCGTAGGAAAGGAAAAGGCAAGATGTCAATTGCCCTTTGGCATACTTTTCGACTGTACAGATTTTTGCAGAATGTCCAGATTTTTGCCTCATAATTTTGGTCTGTTTTTCATAAAATTGTGTTTTTCTGGCAAATTAGTTGCAAATTATTAAAATTTGAAGTTAGAAAATAATAACAGACATTTGAGTTTCAGACTTCACATCCATCAGACAAGTCATGCTAATGCAAAACCTGTTATTCTATCAATTTTCTCAGTTTGTAAGAGGAGTATTTAAATGTTGTCCCTACTTGGGGGCCTTTGTCCCACTTTTATTTATGGCTTTGTCCAGATTTCTTGCTCTGGTTGAGAGGTATGCCTTTTAGTTATGATAAACGTGACAAGGAAAGGAGTGACTGGCAGGGAAACTTATCTCACCAAGACTGTTTATTAAGCCATGTAAAAATGAGAGGAAGTAAGCAGCCCAGATCTTCAGCACTTAAATATAACTTCAGAGAACAGACTACTTGCTAAGTCTGCAAAATAAGACTGTTCAACCAGGGAAAGTGTTTGTATAGCTTTATTAAATAATGTATATTTTGTGTAATAATTGTTCTATAAGTGAATTTTGGTAAGGACTGACCTATCCGCTTTTCATTTTTCTAACACTCCATTGCATCTTACAAGTTTAGTCCTGTCTAATATTTTTTTGAACTAATGACTGAACTGATTAAATGTTGTCTTGGGAACTTGCCATACAAAAGTAGGAGCATGTTTCCATTAATTCAAATTCTGTTTTCATGGAAGACATTTTCTCATCAGGACTTCTCAGTAAAAGTATATTCTTCTCTAGAAATATTCCACTTTGAAAAATGCACCACAGAAAATAAACAAGTAAGCATTGGGGGGACTGGCTGCATTTTGAATATCTTAGTGATTACCTTTTTTGGCTAAAAGGATTACTAGTGAGGAATGTTGGCTACCATACTAGTAGTGGTTATATATATTACACAGGGACAAAAGAAATAGTCCAGGGAACAAAAATTTACTCACCAGACCAAAGGGCTTTTAGCAGTTCTTAATACCTAGAAGAAGATATATTAGTGTTGGGATAATCCAAAAAGTATGTATTAGGAGCTGTCATTTGATAAGACAAAAGTCCAGTGTTTCAAAAGAGTGCTGTCAACTCTTTCTTTTTTCCTTACAAGGTGTGTACAAATAACATAAGCAAATCTATTGTATTATTGTACAGGTGTCTTGTTTAGCAGTAAGGGTGTCTGCAGCATGTCTTCTGGAGTTGTTCATGATGATGTGCTTGGTTCAGGACTGGACTGTTAATAGCTAACTCTAGGCCCTTGACATTGGTCCAAATGAAAGCGATTACGGAATAAAGTTTTGGAATCAAGGAGAATATTTTGCCGTTTTCGCTCTTTTTTCATGTTATTAAGCCTGAACGTGGAGAAGCAATCTAGTACTTACAGGGAATCTTCAGTACACTACACTGAGTGTACAACATCATCCCTACCACATTTTTGTGCTATCTAGTCAGTCAGAATGATAGCAAGATTACAAGTAAGTGTACATATAGTCTACACTTTCTGGTAAACTTTATGGATCCCGTCAATATTTATTTAAGGCTGCATGAAAATCAGTTGGAAAACTAAAACTAGGAGGAAGTAGTTGTGAGTTATGCTTGTGTTGTCTGTTCACTCAGAACAGCGTACAGTTAGTGTACACATAATGAATCCCAGGGTTGTCATACGTAACAAGATGGAGTGGTCTGAATGTAAAGCTTACCATGCTCTCTCAGTGGCTTTCCTTCAGTGGTATCTAAATCAGTTATTCCATTATGCAAGACTTCATTAATCCTCTTCTGGTACTTACATGTATATTCTAGAAGAAACTGTCATTTTATGAAATGGAATGAAATACATTGCCATGGCTTTAATCCACTGTTAAACTGGGACTGGCAATAAGACAGCCACTTTCAACATTACACCTATATTATGAGTACAAATAAAGCATTTGGATGTCATAAATTTAGGTATTACTGTCCAGGCATGTTGAAGGCATATTAAACTTGATCAAGAATATGCAATGCTTGTGGTGTGTATTTTCCAGTGTGCAATATATATATATATATATATATATATATATATATATATATATATATATTGCTGAAAAGTAGATCTTCAAAGGAAAGAAACTTTGCTGTTTGGTTCCTGTTGTTCCAGTTTAATGCTTGTGGTGTGGTCTAAAACATTGCAGAAATGAATAAACTAATAACCTTCCCCAATGTATACTAGACACAACTATCTGAATGTATGAAGTGCTTAACAAAAAAAATGTAATGTCCCATTAACATACACAATTTCAAAGTTCTAAATAAGAACGACTTCATCAGATGAATTTAAAGGAGTATCAGCTGAAGGTGTATTACCACAAATTATTGTTATAGTTTGTTATTGAAGTCCTTGATATAGCTTCACTGCAACAGGAATTTAAAGTGTTTGATTTAAATGCAGGCTGCGGCATCTTCTGTTAGAGTACAATGGGAGCTAGTTTAGAAAAGGGTGACACACACACACACACACACACACACACACACACACACACACACACACACACACACACACACACTAGTATACTGAAAAGGCAAAATTAAACTGTTTTGTGTATTACAATAAACCCAACAAGTATAGTAAAAATTAAGAAAGTCATACTTTAACCTGAAGGACTAATGACTTAAAAAAAAAAACGAAAAGAAAATTGTAATTAAACAACATGAATTTATGTCAATCAATATCTGCAAAACTCACCATATCTAAAAAATTATTAATGAGGCTTTCAGAGACATCCCTGCCCTACCAAACATGTCAGCATGATGACTTCTCAGATCACTCCTAAGAATAGGCATTACCTGTTACATTTTAACTATGTATAATACAGCCAACATCTCTACAGCTTTCTCATTAATTACCCACATCTGCCAAGACATAAGCTACAGCTTGCTCTTCAGAACATTTAAAATAATCCAACATGGAGTCCCTTTGACTATTACCCAATCATATCATCATGTTTTTCCTAGACTCTCATTATTCACTTCTTTTCATCTTTTTGGTAGATCCCTTGCTGGAGTTTTAGCCAACCACTGAGTATGTCAAATGAGATGGGGCATAACCGAAAGCAGTAATCACCTTCATGTCTGGTCCTTGTTACTCACCTGAGGAGGGATCTGCTTCCCTTCCCCTGCCCTGTGGTTCCACTGCCATTGACCATCAGCCTCTAAGACAAATACTATCTAAGTTGCATTCTTATCAAAACATTTGTTATAAGTTACTGTTTACCATTTATATGAGGGACAAATCAATGGCATGGTGACCAGAATATACTAGAACTTTTTTAAAGAGTTGTTTAGTACAAGAAAACTGCTTGCAAACATTCAGAATGAGATCAGAAAAGATGTCAATGGTTTCCTGGATAGTATATCCTGCTTCCCTCTAGGTGGTAGATGCCAACTAGGATAATAGGCTGCAGGTGACATGTCTCTTCCTGAGTAAAGGCTAGACTGAAAAATCCTGTGATCACAGATGTGGATGAGGTCAGAAGTGTTGTAATGAATCATGTTATAACTGAGGTGATAGTTATAACTTTGGGGTGCACAACTTTGGCAAAGACCAACAAAGTAAGAGAAAATACTACAGTAAACAAACAAAACAAAAAGGCAAGGTACCTGAAGATACTGGTAACCAACAAAAAACAGGTACAGGCACCAAAAGGAGGTCCACAAAGTCACGTACCAAGCAATAGTCATAAGGAACAGCCGTTTATTCAAAACATAAGTGCAACACTCCCCACAGCGTTTTCGTCAGCAAGACTTCTTCAGATGTATGAATAAATGCATCACAAGCTTGTAGTTCCTCTTTTATACCCCATGATCCCTTAATTACATAATTGTTTAATGAGTTAAAACAAATACAATTAAAGAAACAAATCATAAAAGCAGTTTAAAACCAACCTAACATGTTCCTATATAAATACTAGTACATTAATACATAAATATACAAATATATAAACATAGGAATAAGAGTATTTAAATGTATAAATATAAATGCTTAAATGTGTATATAAAAATTATATATATATAAAAATGCATTATTAAATTCTTTAATCAAAATTAATTATATAAACGATCCTGTATACTAAAGTGCATGAAGTAACATTCACCTAAATGCAAAATGAATAGGCTAGACGCATATAAATTTCATTGAACATATATTAAAAACTTTTTGCGACATTGCCATAAAACAGAGCCCACACAAATTACAATTTTGCAGCTCTCATTTTCAATATAGAGGCAATAGACAAATGTTCATTAAGTCCCAGGGTCCTATTGGCCTCTAAAAACAGTTGCCAATATAATTCCCTTACCTCAATCCTGGTCTCCCAGGGACCCCCCCCCTCACATCCTGATCCACCTTTTCAAGCACAAAAAAAAAAACATCTTGCCTGTGTGCATGCTAAGGTATGTTTGTAAAGTGCATTGTTATTATCTTGTGTTCTAATGACATTGAGATGTTCGTAAATCCTTCTTTTAATTTATGTGCAGTTTTTCCAACATAAAATGCTGCACACTGTTTACATATAGCTAAATAAATCAAACCTTCGCTGCAACAGTTGGAAAAGCTATCACTTTTAACCGTATAACCCCTTTCTGCAATACACACTGAATCCTGATTTAAAATAAAGACATTGGGCACAAAATCCAAACTTGTAAATGCTTGTACTTTTTCTATGGGCTAACTTGTAACCTCTTTCCAATAATTCCTTTAGGTTCCTTCCTTTCTTGTATGTAAACTTTAAAGGAGCTTTAAACAGTACTTCCAACTCAGAGTAGCAGCCAAACTTACCCCAATGTTGGGAAATTATATTTCTAATGATGGGGGTATCCTGATTATAAAACATAACATAGTTACCCTCCAAAACACCGGCCCCTTGATTGTCTGGATGTTTCGATGTAACATGAGTATCCGTAGGGGAAATCTGCCTGCAGAGAGTATTCACCCTTTCACCCTCCAGAATAGGGCAAAATCTATCAGTTCTTCCTGCTTTCACCTCAGCCATGATCTTTACTACCAATTCCCTACGGTATTTTCTGGCCAGAAACATATCCTTTACTTTAGTGCTTTCACATTCATAATCCACATCTTTAGTGGTCATTCTACAACTGTCCCTTTATAATACTTCTTTTCTGCTTAAAGGGATGAGAACTGGTGAAGTATAAATAGGAGTTAGAGAAAGTCTCTTTCCTATATACCACTGATGCAAATTCCTGTAATTCTATGTCTTTTTTTATTGTAACATCCAAAAAAATTCATCTCTTGGTAGGAAATATGGTGTGTAAATCTTAGAAATTCTGTAGTCTGATTCAAATATTGCATGAATTCCATTAGTTTAGTTTCAGTACCCTTCCAAAAAAGACAAATATCATCCAAGTATCATTTATAATAAACCCAATATTGGGCATACTCCGAGTGAAGAACAAACTTTTCTTCCCATACCATAAGTACAATGTTAGCATTGGTGGGGGAACAACATGCCCCCATAGCTAAGCCCTGAATCTGCCTAAAGAATTCACCCTCAAAGAATAAGAAATTATGCCCCAAAACTAGATCCATGAGTTCTATGTACACTAAAAGAGTGTTATTGTCCAATTTTCCATATTGCTGGATTGCCTTCTGGAGCCACTCCATACCAGTTTTGTGGGGGATTACATTAAATAAACCCTGTATGTCTAATGTGACAAAAATAAGGGAATCTGAATACATATCTTTTGTAATACTCCTAAGGAAATCCCAATAATCTTTGAGTATTCTACTAGCATTGGTCCAAATACTTTTTAGTTTAAAATCTAAATATTTAGCCTGGGGGTAGGTTTTGGACCCATTGGCAGCCACAATAGGTCTCATGGGGGGATCCTCAAGATTTTTGTGCACCTTAGGGATCCCAAAGATGGAAGGTATTCTAGGCTTCTCCATACAAAGATACTTAAGTGTCCTGACTGATGAGATCATCTTCTAGCATGTCGCTCAAAGCAAAATTAATTTTGCGATATGCCAAATTTATTTTCGTTCCTGGATACTCTAATATATCTAGACGTATCATTTAGCACATCTAGCATCTTGCTGGTATACAGGATACTGTCCATGAACCCCCCCCCCCTTGTCAGGTTGCATAACCCTGACATACTGATTTTTCCTGAAGGATTTGATGATATCAAATTCTTCCTTGTTGAGGTTGTAGCTACAACTCTTCCACGTGGAAGTGCTGTTTCTAATCTCCCTCTCTACTTGCACCTCAAAATTTCTCAACTGTGGGTGCAAGGGGGGATTTATGGTACTAGCTTTCTTAACTTATGTATTAGTATTCCTGCTTTCATGTCCCTGGAATAAAATTTCTAAATTCTTCTTCCTCAGGAATAATTTTAAATCAATAAATATGTCTGCAATGCATCCCTTACTTGTAGGAATTAATTTGAAGCCTTTTGAAAATAGCTTGAAATGTTTGCTAATGACCTCTACTCCACTGTAATTGTAAATACTAAAGTCATTAGATATATGGCGTGGTCCTTCCACCACAGTACTTTCTACCTCCTCCTGTGCCACTTCACTGCCTATTTTTTCTATTATCTCCTGCCGTTTGGGGGACCCCTCTGAAAATATTGGACCGGGGATTTCTGTCTCAATCTGTCCGACCTCCTAAGTTCCGGACAGTCTGCACTATCAGGCATATCTTGTTCCACTCCCCTATTCATCCTGAAGTCATACTGTCCATATTCTATCCCCCATGCATTATGAGTGTTATACCCCTGTGTATCTGGGCCCTTGTAATGACCATGTTCCCCAAAAAACCCTCTACGTGGAAAAGGATCTTTCCTAGGGAAGGGGTATGCCCATTTCTCTCAAATCCCTATCAGTTTTACCACATTTTTTTATATATATCATACTACATTTTTCCTCCACCTGTTTTTTAATCAAGTGATATTTCTTATTCTCTTCCTCAATGGAAAACATAGGTCATTAGTCGCAATATTATTTAAATGTTCAATGTCCTCAAACAGTTTATGCATTAGCCTTTCATTTTCTTTAATAATAGCCCTCATTACTTCATGTCCACTACGGTCAAAAATCTTTAAAAGTTCCTTGTGGAAAGTAGAACCCTCCACCACATTAAATACCACAGAAAATACTACAGACTCACCTTTAATAACTTATCATTAACCCCATTTTCCCAATTTCTACATGGGTCGGGGTGTCACAGCAAGTGGCACCATCTCTCTTTGTCTGTCTATCTTCTCTCTCTCTATCTTTCAGTCTGATGCCACTCTCCTACCATTTTCAGCAATCATGTCTGACTCTCAAAGGTCTTCTCTCACATATTCCATCCATCTCTTTGCTTGTGCCCTCATTTCCTCTTGCCTTCTACATATTATCTACCCCAAATCACTTTCACCAGATTGTGTGCTGCTTTTCTTTGTGGGATCCTAAACACTGCATTCTTCTCTCTTTGACCTTCTCTGCAATTGGAGATAGCTGGGCTTCTGCTATGATGTCCTCATTTCTTCATCTGTCCCACAGTGTGGATCCTACCACCCATCTCATCACCTATTGATTCTTCAACTACTCTGTTTTTACAGCCCAGGTTTCTGAACCACACAGCAGTACTAGTCACACCACTGTTTTACACACCTTACTTTTTAGATTTTTTGGCATTCTTCTGTTACACACTTTGTAGCAGTTAACCCTGCCTTTCTGATTCTTACTTTGACCTCCTCATTCAGGCTTCCTCTCTCCTCAACCTCCTCTCCCAGCTAAATGAAGCTGGTAAATGGTTCCAATATTTTCCCTTCTATCTCACTTTTCAGCTTCTTCTGATTTCCCCCATTTGCTACAAAGACAGCTGCCTTGTCTGTGCAAAGTTTCATCCAATGTGCCTTCATTTTTGAATTCCATTCCCCTATAATATGTTGAAGTTCTTGTTCAGTGTATGTTTGCAATGCTGAACTTCCTGCATAAAGCATCTTTGTTGATCTGTCCCCTACAAAGTTTACTAATGTAATCCATCATCAGTATGAACAAAAGTGGGCTCAGAGCTGAGCCCTGCTGCACACCCACTCACATTGGGAACCCCTCTGTGAGTTCAAATATTGTTTGCACTTGTGTCATTGGGTCCCTGGACATAGTCTGGACTAATTTTGTCAAAGTTTGTCAGACTTTGAGCCATTACAGAATTTCCCAAGGCAGCTTTCTTTTAGTCATATACTTTCTCCAAGTTTAGGAATGCCCACTTGGACTTTTTAATCATTTGTAGTTTGTTCTTAACTATGAGTCTCACTGCACACATCAGTTCAGTTGTGCTGCACCTGATATGAATCTGAACTGCCCTTCTAGTATCTGCAAATTCATTTATCAACCTCCTTCTTCAGAACTTTCATGCAGTGTAACAGTTTAATACCGCTATATTGCCTACAGTTGTGACTATCTCCTTTGTTCTTGTACAGTGATACTAGAATCCATATTCTCCAGTCATCTAGGATAGTCATGTATTCCATATTGCTATAAGTACCTTCTGGAGATATTTCTCCACTAACTCATGTGACATCTTGGCAACATCTGCCATGAAGTCATTTAAGCCTCCTGCTGACTTTGACTTTATTTTCCTTAGTGCTGTTCTTACTTCTGGTAGGATGGGTTCTTCTTACTCTTGCACTGTGGGTAGTGTCTAGGATAAAACAGCTTCTGTTGTGTTTTTTCATTCAAAAGCTGTTGCAAGAATTGCTTTCATGTGCTTTTGATGTGTTGTGGACTGGTGGACAGGTTTTGCAGGTATCCCTTACGAAGATCATCTGATGACTGTCACCTTTATCTTTCTGTCTTTTCCTTACATCCTGATATAGTTTCTTTGTGCTGCTGAGTCACTTTCCTGAAGCTGGTGGAGTGTCAATGATGCCTTGTTCTCTGCTATTGAAATTGCTATTTTAGTATCCTTATTATCCAACTACCATTCCTTCTTAACCTGCTCCATCTTTTCTATCTCTCACTTTTCCCTGCCCCCCCCTTTCTCTTGATAACTACCTACACTTTTACAATCTGCCACCATCTTTCCTCATGTACATTATTTCCACACCTATCTTGCTAACATATATGTTCTATAGTTCACTTCTTTGTGACGTGCTAGAGACTTGAGTTTTGCTAGATCTTGCTTTTGCTCCAATCAACTTCCAAGTCTTCAGCCTTGTTTCTGTTGACCTTAGAGACATCTCTGACCACTGCTTGCATCAGATTGTGGCAAATCTTGATTGATGCTGTGGACTGACTGTTTCACTGAGGATAACTTTGTAATCTCAAACTCTACCCTAGTGCCCTTTCCTTAAGTCACCCTTAGTGTGATGCTGGCTACTCTTGTGTGTGACTGTCTCTCTTGCTGAATGATTTGCTAGCCACCATCAAGCCAATTATCAAACAAATGTTTAAGATATCCTCTCCTTCTTTATTCCCATTGCCTTACCCATGTGGACCAAGGCAGTCCTTATATCCTGTTCTGTCTGTCCCATTATGAGCATTCAGGTTCTCCATTGTCAACACTAGCTCATGTTATCCTGTTTTGTCTAGTAGGTCCTGCAACTAATTATATCATTTTGTGTATAAATGACCTCTTTGACGCAAGCCAAGTCTCTTCCATCATATATAACAGATAAAAGAAGGATTACCCAAATCCACATTATGTAAGGTGCAAGAGAGCTATTTATCCTTGTACAAAGAGACCCTCAAACCAGTAGTAACAATTCCATGATATGAAAAAGTAGGCTTAGGATTCTGGAGAAGCTTTTCCAGCTGCTGAGTAATTATTAAGGTATTTCTGTTTTGTCAGTTATTCCAGTATGTTTTAAAGGTTAATTATTCAACAGCTGAAAGTTTATTTGATCAGTTTTATGTGCTTCCAAATGCTGCCATGGTTTTGCCCTGGTCAGCTGTCACTATTACTTTCCTAAATGACCTCTAGTGGAATTGTGATAATGGCATTGTTTCTGTGACTGTACTTTCAAGTAGAATTATGACATTGGCATTGTTTCTGGAGTAGGATTGCTTGTTTCTATAAATGAGATGTTTACATGCAAGGTTTCGTTATATTTTATTATTGTTTTCTACTGTTAAAATGCTAGTAGGTGGAATCGTACCATATTTATGTAACAAAGGTCTGTGGCTATAAGTATATATGGGTTCCTTTAATCAAGCTTATAGGGAATGGGCAAACTATACATCAAACCATGATTAGTGAACAAAGATTCTCCAGTAGGATGTTAATGCACTGGTAACGTCCACTGAAAAATGAGTCCGACACTTCATGGCAGCATATTAAACTGCCATGGAGCTCAATTTGTAAGGAAGCTAATTGCCATCATTATTTTATAGGTTCATAGGTTCATAGGATGATACTAAGCTATTGGCCCGGAGGTCCTTATAAGCCTAGCCTAGAATTTCACCCATGTTCCCTCAAAGTCAGCACCTGTTTCCACTGTTCAGCAGGGACACAGGTGGGTAAAAGTCATCAATGCCAAGTCTTGAACCCAGGAATCTGTGCACTAGAATCAGAGCAATGCACCACTACATCAAACTTATGTCATTTTATGCTCATTAAGCAATGCTTTTGCTGTTCAGCAAATGTAAAATTAAAACAGAAAATTAAGAAAAAAATAGAAAAGTGAATGAGGTTGTGTGTGTGTGTGTGTGTGTGTGTGTGTGTGTGTGTGTGTGTGTGTGTGTGTGTGTGTGTGTGTGTGTGTCTGTGTTAATGTGTGTTTATGTTCCTGTCTGCATGTCTGAGCATATGCATGCTTGCATGCATGAAAGTGGATGTATGTGTGAATTTAGTTCACTCAGCATTCTATGATGTCCCAGAAAAAGCAGTTTGGCTTTTATGGTTTCAGTCTATTTGTGGGTAAAGCCCTGACAGTCCACTCTATACATTTATATTATGAATATGGAATTATTCAAAGTGTGAATTGTGAAGTAAGCTGCCAGGACTTTGGCCAAAAATAGACTGAAACCAAAGAGTCCTTGCTATTCAGAAATCAACAACTGCTGTTCATCACTAACTCATTTGAATATTGCAATACCTAAATACCACACAGTACTTAGTATATATTACAAATGTTGCCTGTTAATCTGTCTCGCACACTTTACTGTAGTCATCCAATATCCTGGCACCTCAGTCATCTGTGTGAATGGTATACTGAAAGACCATGCATTCAGGTGAATGTGTGGGTCTCACTCAGACTTGCAATGGGGTAAAGAGAGGCAGTAGGTTTATCCTGTAATTTTATAAGAAATATCTATTATCCATTATACAATTTCAGTTAACAGTATATAAACATTGGTCTGTCTAGGATTGTCAGAGAGATGAGCTGATCTGTGGAAAAGCTAAAGAATTAGACTAGATATTTGGGACCCACAGGCAAAAAAAAAATCCTCTAAACTTGCGCAGGCAATAGAAGAACATCTGAGTAAATGCAGGAGAAAGTCTGACACCCTGATAAGCAGGATTAATGTAATCATAAGGTTTATAAGTCATGGACCAAGTTATTTGTTATGATTTCTACCAATTACAGTTACCATAACTAATAAAGAAACATAAGAAAGATGCAGAATATTTGTAAAAATGCCACTCAGAAGTGATAAAAACCTAAGCTTATAATGCAAGACAGACACTCTACAGAAACAAAGGATATTTAGACAATTGCCTCTCCATTTGCCATTCTAATGAGTGACGGTTCTTACAAGATGGTTGAAAAGTTACATTCGGTTACTCATTCTCATTAAGAACAAGGAAAGATTAGCAAATTGTGTCACAGTGAACTTAGTCAGGGCAAATAGCTGGGTGCTCAAAACTGAGTTAATATCTTTTTTAAATCTTTTTGGCCTTCCTGCAGCTATCAGCTGCTCCTAGATATACTTCCTGGTTCCCTTGGTCTACTGAGTCCAACAGGTCTCCACTGGACTTAGTAGAACCTGTGCTTGGGTGCTGATGAGGAGATTAAAGCACAGTAGGGTAGTACCATAGTGCTGCTGAGGAAGATTGTTTGCTAAGGGCCTACATTATCCTTCCCCTGTACTTAACCGTCCCACCTTATAAGCTCTAATTAAATGATTGCCATTATGACATCTTATAGGCTGCTTGTAAACTGTCTGCCAAATTTCGTTTTTCTAGAGTACAATTTACCTTTAAAATGAGAATAGTCTAATAGAGAGGCAGTTTACAAGGTGACTATAAGGAATCAATTAATAACAATTTGTAAACAAACTATTCTTAAATGTGTGTTCAGTTTCCAAGTTATCTTTAACAGACAGTGATCATTTACAGACAGATGGGGTGGTCCTTTAATGTAGCTCTGTACCAGACACAGTGACAATTCACTGCTGAAATGACAATAAGAAAATGCTTGAGGTCAATGAAACAAAATATGTACCTGTTTAAAAGTAACACGTACACTTGGATAGTCATCTGAGTACTTACTTGGATGCAACAACACTGCATTACTTAAAATTATATAAAACTCAGGGCAGAATAGTATGTATTACTGTTTAATCAGGACTGAATATCTACGTTGGAAGCAGTGGGACTTTCAGACTGGATGGTACATGTCGTCTTTTTTTGTGGATATTTTTTGTATAACGACTAATCATGGTTCATTGCATCTCCCAAATGTACAGTTTCATCTGCTGTACTCTGAACACTGAACCTGATGTAGTATATTCAAAAGTCTCACTCTTACGCACATCTCCTGTGTAGCACGTTATCCATTTCTGCTGTTGTTTCTTTTTATGGAGTTTCTTTTGATCATAATTGACAGAACTGCTTAATCTCTATTTCTGCCATCATAAAGTCAAAAGTGTATTAAGAAAAAGAAGCAGTCCCTTCACTTTGTACAAGATTTGCATATTCAGAGAATATATTATCTGATATGAAACCTTTTTTTACCTCCTTCACATTTGTAAGCGATTGTATTATTAAGATTACTTAAAGGAGCCTAGTTTTCAGGCTGTCACAAGGAGCTTTCAACAATTAACTAAAGTTCAAATTTAATTTTTATCCAGCAGTACTGGCAGTACTGAAATGTTATATCAGAAATGAGCCCTAGTCCTGTGGACAGTGTGTCATCTTTGCAGCCTCTGTTCGAATCACTTACCTGTCAATGAATGTGCACTGTAATGGGGATGTGGATGAGTCCTTCACTACTTATATTTCTAAGCTGACACAGAAGCTCTGCTCCACCTGCTGTTAAAAATAAGCTTATAATATTAAAGCAAAAAGAGCATTTGCAAGATTATAAAGATTTCTAAACAAGTAGCACATTTATTTGTTTGGTGAAGTAGGTGGCAACTCTGACTTAAGTAATCAGAGTAAAGGTTCTGTTACTATCTAAAGGAATCTAATCAACAGGCATCAATACTTCTTTCATGGGTGCAACTAGAATTTCTGAACAGGTAGTATACAATCTTCCAAAATGCATCTCCACATAACGTAGCACCCCCCCCCCCCCCCACATCAAGCACAAGTCCACATTTCTGGGCAACCTACTTTTCTCTTACTGAAAAAAAAATGTATTTCATCAAATAGGCATCCTAAAAATATATTTAAGGGCTCTTTTGAGTTATAATATATCTATTTTCATAGAATAAATAAATGACTGTAAAAGGATGTAAACTGTGGTGCACATGGCATATCGTTTGTACTGTCTTATTCCTTTTGCTCCTTTGTGAAATATGTTGGCTCTCGATGACTGTCACTGTTGAAGTGACACCCCCTAACCTATGTGCGAAAGTGGGAAAAGGGGTTGTGGATGGATAGATGGATAGATGGATGGATGGATGGATGGATGGATGGATGGATGGATGGATACAAACACATGGGCAAGGCAAGTGAAGCAGTGTTTTATAATATTGTCACAACTGCATTACTGTTAAGAAAATTTGTGAGCTGTTTATAGTGCAATGAATTTAGAAAATGTTAGCATAACTCATGTATACCCATTTCAGGATCTGGTGTTTTGTAGCCTATTATCCTTCCATACTTTATTACAACTTGATGCCAACTCCACAACTACAAATAAGGGCCAACATAGTGTATGCATATCTTAGGGAGGCAGACAATTTATGTCAGCATCTGGTATTGCTGTAGTATGTTTGCCTCAGTGCTGCTAAACGTAATGGATATTTTATAAACAAAGTACTCCGGTGAAACATCACTATTAAAGGCACTTGCATTGAACATCATGACGTTGATAGTTTTATTGTTTCCAAGCAAGTTCAAGCCAAACATGTAAAATACTCAAAGCAGATCCAAGTTAAGGAAATGTTTGAAAACTACTACTGTATGAATATAATGAAAAATATTACATCATCCTAAATAGGTGTCCTTTCTCTCATCTTAAAATGGATCACAGAGATGAATGATTTAAAGGGAACTTTTTAGTGTATTCTTTCAGAGTAAAAATAAAGAAAAATAACATTAATATCATTATGAAGCAAAGCAATTTGAGAAAGAACATAATGCTCACTGACAGCTCAGGATACTTCAGCATTTATTGCCCTTTTTATATACAAATATACTGTATATGGTTTTACCTCACTAGGTCAACACACCACAATGTCGACATTAAGACTGGAGACTGCAAAAGTTCGATGTATGCAGAAGGACAGTTGTGTTAGATTGCCAGTCCCCAAGTGAGGTAATATTCCCTTTCCACAGGGACTGTGCAGTCTTGAAGTTAACATATATAAATTGCATGGGGCGGGTTGGCTCAGTTGGGCTTGCCCCCATGCAAAAAAAAAAAAATTATGTTTTTTGTTGCTTGCATGCAGTGAGGGCTTTACTCACACATGTGCACTTGAGTGATGGCATTTATACTGTCAACCTTTTGTGGTCAACGTTCTTGTTGTGTTGTCTATATATATTATCTCATAAAATACTGAGCACTCACAAACGAATGAAAAAAGAGCAATCGTTTTTGAGCAAATCTATTACCCACTGCTAAGTAAATATTCCAGCTCCAAGTTTGCACATCAGTGGGTAAGAACTAATTCTCTGACACCACTGCAATGCAATCTCGCACAAAAAGCAGTTAGCTAAAACACTATTAAAGGGCAATGTTTGCTCACATGAGCATTCACTTATCTTTACAGTAATAAAAAGTACTCACTCATATTAGCATTCACTTCTCTGACTTGTAATCATAAATATCTGTTATCTGTCTATGTGGGCATATAATACGTGCATGCTTAATAAATTGGGGTATTAACATTTCAACAATGGTAAATCCTTTGAACACTGTCTCATGGTATGTTTAATCTTCTGTGAGATCACAGCTGTGTGAGACATCTTATCACCTGTAGTGGTATTTCTATTTTTGCTGCAGTTGTGAGACAGTGGAGATTACCTATATCAGTAAAAGAGGTGGGGGAGATGAATCCTTACAGGCAGTTTTGTTGCAAATATAAGCCCCAGTGGTCGTGTGCTTATCAAAATTTGAATTGCCCAGTTTTGTGTGAGAGATTATAGTCTGAAGTGAAATATTGGCTTCTGTGAGGTCTAACCTTTCAGCACAGATAACCTTCTAAATAAATATTTATAAATATATGTCAAACTAACTTCAAGCAGACTGCAGTGATATTGATGCTGTCTACAATATCCATGCTGCAGTCAGTTACCTTACACAATATGCGTTTAACTTGTCTTGCTGCTTTGACATCGAGTTGTATTTTAAATTTTCTGTTATTTTCAATGTGTGATTCTCCTAAAAATTTTGTATTGACGATGGTAAAGCAGAAAACATTTACCATTACACACTGTAAACACACTACTTAATGAAGATGTCACTGTCAAATTATGTGCATTCGTGCACTCAAAATAGTGTTTATAAATCTGCAGTTGTATTTCTCTGTTGGCATTGTAAACATTTGTCTACTCAAAATCATTGTAAGTCTATATTTTACTGTATTTTCCTTTCTGGATAGATAGATAGATAGATAGATAGATAGATAGATAGATAGATAGATAGATAGATAGATAGATAGATAGATAGATATGTATATGTAGCTTGCTTTTCTAACTAGTATGATATCGCTAAATATTTGATAAACTAAACTGTTGCAATTATTGCTCCTGGTCATGGCTGAAAAGGGTCTGGTACCCAGCCTACCTAGCCAATTACCAAATGGCAATAAGTAAATGTAAAACTGCAATGCCACACAAAATACCTGGCAATTAATATGACTAGCAGGATGTTTACACAAACACATGCACACATGCAGACACACACACACACACACACACACACACACACACACACACACACACACACACACACACATATGCATACATAGACAAATATTAGCTAAATGCACACTGGACATGATCATATAAAATCACACATGTACACAAGTGCACACAAGTGAACACACATGCGCGCACACACACACACACAAACCCACACACACACACACACACACACACACACACACACACACACACACACTCACAATCATGCAAACGCAATATTACATTTGGAACTGTGAATGGCTATATCTCACCTTTGTTAGGTGTAAGGGACTTTGTCCTCTACAAAAGTGATATAAAGCTCCTGATTCAAATGACAGCATATAGTTTAATTAATGAACAGACAGTGATTACTAAAAAGTACATTGTGTTACATTTTTCTGCACTGCTTAGATAACAGGTATAATTTAATCGAAGCTGGTGTATTATAAGTCTTACAGTGATAACATCAGGAAACCCACAACTCATTTGTAAGGTACTACATGTCTTCTTCTGTACAGCTTTAATTTTAAATGCACCTGTTCAGCAGCTTGCCGTATTCTAACAAAGAAATCTTTTAACAGTGGTGTGAGATATTCATCTTCATGTTATGTTGTGTACAAGACATGTATAAGTACAACAAAACTACAACAAAACAATGACCCTATAAGAATTCCTGGCAGTTGTCTACATATCGCAATGTAACAGAGTATGTATGCTTATTTATTTACTTTTATCTGCTTTGTTCACTGAATTGTCTGTGTTGTTTGTGACTAGCATCAGATCTCCTGCCACATTTCAATACCATATTCATGTCAGGGGTACAATTTAAGAACATTTCCTGACATAACTCTTTGTTGAATTAGAACTGTCTCTTCAGTTTGCAGCCATCACACCCTAAACTACACTGTGCCTAGACAAAGGAAAGGATTTGTAGAATGCTGTCATACCATGACAAGCTATTTACTGTACTTAAATATGGTGGTTACCTCCTAAACGCATTGTCATTTTTCTACATAATTGTGTGTGCATCTGAAATGAGCAATTGTGATGACAGCATGTTGCACCTGTGGTGTTATATTTGGGCATCACTGCACAATCTCTACCTGCATCCATCAACCTGTTTCTCAGCTCCATCATGAGCAGACAGCTAATGTAGCCCATACACCCATGTCGCACTTCTCTCACTCACACAGGCATCTCCAATGATTGGGCTGATGTGGGGTAGGTGCCCTAGGTACAAGGGATCAGTAGGTGCTATTGGGAGGTGCCACTTTCTCAGTAATTCTGTACTGACATTCAGAAATAAATGCCAATACAATATTTCTGATCAGGGCTGAAAAGCTTCAATGTCCTATGAGAAGTATTTAGACTGTAGTAAGATATTGGTTACATTTTGCAACCACTGGCATGCAGCAGTTTAAATTGAAGAACCTTTTTTTCTGTCCTCAAATGAAGTTAGACTTTATATATATATATATATATATATATATATATATATATATATATATGAGATAATAATGAATAATTGCATGTGAGTTTGATCAAAACCCAAAACATCAAAAAAACTGTCCAGACATTACCATTAATCACTACTCATATCATTGCAAAAAAAATTACCATTGTAAACCAATAGATTACATTTGCAATTGCGAAAGTAAAATGAAAACAGCTTTCTATGTGGGGGGGGGGGTCTCTGCAACTACACCCTGAGAAATTAAATATACTAACCCCAGGGTTGCGCAAACTTGAAAAAAGGGCAAAACCTTGAATCATGAAATGGTTACTATAATGATCTTTGACTGCTACACATTTTGACAAACTTTACTAGTGACAGAAAACACCACCCTTTCAATATGCAATAAAAAGCACGCAGAGATAACTTGTATTGCACTTACATACATACATCTATAGCTCTCTCTCTCTCTCTCTCTCTGTATATATATATATATATATATATATATATATATATATATATATATGGGTTCCGATCAGTTGACTGAGTTTTCAGAAACCTGAACTCCATGTGGTCGAGACCATATGATCAAGTTTTTGAAAACTCTTAACTTTTGAATGGAGATTGTGCTAAAGTGACAATAGGGAAAGTTACCCTTTTCCTCACAGGAGTGCACTCTTTGAGTTGGTGTATATAAATTGCAGGGGGTTTGGGGTGCAGGGAGGTGTCTTGCCCCCCCTGGAAAAATGTAAAAAAGGAATTTTTTTTTTTTTGCGATGCTCAAGTTTTTTTTTGTCTTCTACTTAGAGTTAACGGAGTACCACATAGAGGAACTGCCCCCAGGGCACCATAACACAGCTGTGTTCTAGGTCATAGTGAGAACTTTATCCTTCTACAACATATAATAGGCACAGTTTTTGATTTTACCATTTGTTTGTTGTTCAACAATTTTCAGTAGGTTAATTTATGTTTTTTGTAGTTCAGCAATTCAATTTGGTTAATTAGGTGTTGGTCAAATATTCTTCATTGTTATATATTGGACAAATATTCAAATATGTGAGTGCGTGTGTGTATGAGTGTGTGTGTGTGTGTGTGTGTGTGTGTGTGTGTGTGTGTGTGTGTGTGTGTGTGTGTGTGTGTGTGTGATTGTATAAAGATAGAAAGCTGAAGATAATACTGATATGTATAAAATTCATCTTTACTGGTTTTGTTTTAACAGATACTAGAAGAATACAGCCCTGAAACACTCACTCTTCCTCTCTGGCATGCTCTGTACATTTAGCAGCAGATATTTTTAGAGTTCAGAAAATTACATGGACAGTAAAATTCATGTCAGTTGTGTAACTAGAAGATTTGTTTTAGCATTTCCCATTCTGGCATGCATGACATGGAACAAGAATAGGTTTTCAGAGAACAGCCAATTTCCTCGCTCAGTGTTACAGAACAACAGTTCACTTAGACATTGGGTACCCATGGGTGAAGAAAAGATGGACAAGCTCACTGACTTTGGCTTGGCTTAAATTTGCCTTTAATGGACAGCTTGCTCATGACGAATAACTGTATTTCTTCAGTCACAGAGGCAGTAGCACTGAATATGCTGGTAGCATTTTCTCATGCTGCAGCTGACATGTCAGATGATAATTCCACATGCTAAAAGTATTTAAATGTTGTTCTGAAAAAAGTGCTCTTTCATTTATTGACATCTTTCTTGATACAGAATGTTATCATTGCAAAAATGAAGTTCAGTTTTCTGACAGTAAATCATTACCACATTTACGGAGTGTCACTCTTAAAATTATTGACACATTTATCTGGTGATTACACAGGCCCACTGCATTGAACTTTCCTAATTTGGAAGACTGTGCCACAAGCTTGTGAAGAAATAATTTGACTTGTGTTTAAATCCAAAAACCAAGACCTAATTTTAGTATGTTAAATACAGAATAATATCCATTTGGATCCCTTGATGTTCGCCATGTATATAGTATCACTGCATAAAGTGATTTGAAGGAGAAGTTTGAATATTTATTTTTTATTTGTTTGCTTGTTTGTTTGTTTGTCTTTTAGTTTATCTTAATGTTATTCATTTTTAACTGTGTAAGCACAATAGATACAAATACCCCTTTCCTTGTCAAGCCTGGAACACTGTCTAGTTAAGTGACTTTATGAGGGTTAGAACAGTAAGCAAATGGAGGTATAAGGAATCAAAACATATATATTTGACTACACAAAGCTTAGTAAATACTATAATTAACCTGTGATGTGTTCACCTTTACTTCTATTTGTTTGTTGAATGCGTATAAAGTTTTACTTTAGGGCATTGCTGACTGGATGAAAGTAGGTTGCCTAAACACAGTCCAGCCATGGCACAGGCAACAACTACTAATGCCTTCTGTACAGTAGAACCAGGCTCAGATTTTGCTCCAGGGTTCAAAAGATGATACTGGATGGTATGAAACTAGTATGAAAGTACATATCTGCATATTACAATGTGTGGAGCAATTTGCATTACATTAGTCAAATTACTGTAACATCATTTATCTTAGGCTTCCTTGCAGCATCCTTTGCAGCCTGCATTATTTGCCGAATTCCATGCAGGATGTTTATAAGGCTCTGTTGAGGCAGCAGGTAACGTTTATTCTATGGAGAATATACTGGGTGCTGTTTTATCTAGGCTCTGTTCAGCCATCTTGTGTTTCCACCTCGATTTTGAAGACCTTATCTATCTTAAAGTGTTGTTGTTTCCTCTCAGTAGTACCCTCTCTGATCTGTTGAAGAGGAAGGGGCAGCTAGCGATGTGCAGTATGCCTCTTCATCAATCTGGTAGGTGTTATTTTCCTCTTCACACATGTATTCTCCAAAACGGTTTACAGTCAAAAGGTCAACAGGGACATTCTCTACAGCCACCTCCTCTACCATGGTAGAAGCGACTGTTGGAATGTCGACGTTCATTTGAACATCCATTTAGGATGTACACAGGGCAGGGAGTTACAGCATGGATTTCAATGGGAGAGTTCCACCTTACGGTTGACAGAATTTGTCGACTTTGCTGCATCGATCATACAACATAGTTCATATTCATGAGTCAACTTATTTGTCACGGAAATCACCATTTGTGGATGTGCTTTTCGTCGTTTTGATAGTAAACTCTCCAAAATATATGATATTGTCTGCTTCACAGGAGTCCTTAGTGACCATATCATGATGTCCTCAGAAACATACATGTCACAGGAGGCATATCCCACTACATTATTCTTGGAATTTTTGTAATTTAATATGGTCAGAACTATTTCATATTATGTATTATTTTATGATTTTATCTGCAGTGTTCGTATTTTATGCATTTAAATAATTGTAAGATGATCTAATATATACCTATAGTCACTTTTTGCAGACATTTGCTTGTAAGGCATGTTGTAAATTTAGACATGGGAAGATATGATATAACGTTCAGCATTCATTGCGATAACATGCATTTTAGTGATATTCAGGATTCCACAGGTTAACTGCTACGTCTAAGGTATTATACAGCTATGTGCAATGCACAACATTGATAAAGAATACAATAGACTCTGATACACAGACTAGCCATAGTAATCTGCCTAGAATCAATGCCAGTGGCTCATCAGGTGACATACTTGTCTTTGGTACTAAAAGATCAGAATCCATGTGTTCTAGTCATGCACCACATGCTTGGATTGTTTTTTTTCAGTACTGGCACAGCAGTGCAACATTGAAAAAGGAGGGGGTGCTGCATTCCTGAGTATGTTGTTCTTCAGATGTGACAGCAAACTGAGTGCATGACTGCACGAGTTAGCTCATGTGAATGTAAAAGATCCCATGACACTTATTGATAAGGAATAGCAAAAGTTCCCCAGTGCTCTGGTCAAATTGCCTCTAGTCAGTATGAATACTATGACTGCCACTTTGGTTCTCACCTTAACAGAGAACACTGGCTGAGGGGACTAGCTTAGCCAACAAGGAGAAAATTAATAAAATGTGCAAACATGCAAGTATTACACCACAGAGAGCATGCATTACTCCTTTTTAGCATGCATTGCTGCCTTATACTGATGCTTGACTTGCACATTCAAACTTATTTATTTTATTTATTTATTTATTTATGTTACATTTGTTGACCGGGATTGTCCGACTGAGCTGCAGAGCCCTTTTTCAATGGAGGCACGGGGAGAAAAGCTCCAACATATTATACAATTTTCATTATAAATTAGCATTAAACAGCAATGTTACAGGATTATCACAAGGCATTAAGTAGCAATACAATGTTATACAGTGTGAATATTTCCAAATAGTTTAATAATATATAGTGATATATCCAAAATAAGTATCAGCATTATCCTGTGCAATCCCTAGGCAGTCCCAGTGCCAGGCAAGGTAAGAGTTACAATATCTTCCCAATATCCTTGGCCTGCCCTGTAGCCTCATCCAAGGTGGCTGTATCTGATATACCATAATCTCCTGTGAGACACATCAAGGGACCATCTTCACAAAAACACCAACTACCTCAGCTCCTTCAACTCAACGTGGAGAAACAGAGGTGATATCTGCATATTCTCACAGATTACCATGCTTCTAAGTTTAGCAGGGATGGACATCTTGTGAAGGAAATGCATTTTTGTAGCTTGCTTATGCAGTCTCTTCCTATTGCTCAGCACACAACTGACCAGCAAACGGAAAGCTTTGTCCTGTGCCTCAGCTCTCATTTCTTCACACTCTGAATTACAATGCTTGCACTACTGCCACTGTTCCACCCATCTGACCAATGGCCAATCTTCCAATCTCCTTTACCTTCACTTGTAAAGAAGACCCCACAAAACTTTTCCACCTGATGTAGTAGCTCCTCCTCACAAAGAAAGAGTAAAACAATTCCGTTCAAGCAGAGAGTCGTGCCTTCTAACTCAGACATGCTAATTTTAATCCCAAATGCTTCCCGCACTATAGTGATTTGCAGAGACTACCTCATTACTGTATGACATGATGGCCCATGACAAAAGGAGCATTGTTTCTGGCATATATTACCTTGAATAGTATTGAAATAATGCATGAACATCAGCCCCAAGGGAGAGAGTGGAAAAAGTTGTGCAGAGACAGAGCCAATATATGTCTAGCATTTAAAGACTGTATGCCTCTTTTGTTTAAAACGTCAGTTCTAGGCGATTGTTGCAAGCAGTGTACTCCCTAGTCAAAGCCTTGCCCCTATTTCATTCCACTGACACACTGTCAGTTCTGATCATTGTAAAATACAAGTCAAATGCCTAAATCACAGCCTTCACATTCCACACCCTCATCGAATGCTTTTCATTGACAGAACGTATACTTGAACTTAATGAATATGCCAGTCAATCTTGGTTGCTCAGTGAAGATATTTGTCACATAGAAAAATGTAGAGGGAGGGAGACCATACACATCTTTTTATACAAAAGTTTAGTTACAGGCATCTGAAACACAACTATTCCAAATCTGTATAAACAGCCAGTATGAAATGCCATGTAATTGTTTATATGAGTTCTGAAGTTTTGATTGCCTTACCACATATGCTTGAAAGATCATTAATGAAGTAGAGGACTCAATACTGAGACATGAGACACGTCACTTAAGGGGAAACCCATCAATCTCACTCTCTGTTATATGTCAAAGGAGTCATAACACCACCTGGGAGGATGGAGTTTATAGTAAAATAGCTTGTGTCTATTGATAAGTAGTGTGTGGATGAACTGAGTAAAAACATTTGCAACATCCACAAAGTTCTCACTGAAATACAAATTGTGTCACAGCTGTCACTGATACTTAAGGTGAACTTCATTTGTACAATTATGTAACTTTGATCTTTTTAGAACCTCATGGTTTGGTGGAAATTATAAGTATGTGCGTAGAAAAAATAGGTTTCAAAGTAATAAGCTCAGAATGCATGTTTCTGTTGTCTTTAGTGCTTATCCTTTAAAAATACTAATTGCCACAATATTTTTCCATGGTAAGGACACAGTGCACGCCACTTGTTCTCTATAGATTTATGTTAAATAGAAGTGGGGCTCAAACAAGTGTAGCTGCAATATGATTATTTAGTCATGCTAATTTTACCCTTGATTTTATCCTTTTGACTGGAAATTTCTTCTATTTGTTACCATATTTTCTATCAAAAACTAATAATGCATAAATGCATTCGGTAGAATGTCAGAATGTGTTTATTATGCAATTCTGATATGACATGCTTTGTTATACTCTTTACACTTTATGCACTGACTTCTTGCCTAGCTGTCTGTTTTGTGGCTCCTAGATATCACCACAATGCCAGAATATATCCCTTTTTAATTTCATGTGACATCATCTGTCCCAGCTGACTTTTGACACATCTGGATCCTATTAATTAGAACTTGCAATGTTAGTGTCACTGTCAAATAGGACATTTGAATGTGTATGCCACTTTGTTTAAGAAGTAACATTGGAGGTCGTGCTTACACATTAACAAATACTTTTGAAGTTATATTTTGTGATTAGGAAAATAATAAAGATGGTTAGTGTTCTACTCTGATGATAATAAGGTTACATGCAGAGACAATTCAACAAAATTAATAGTTGTGGGACAAGAAAATGATCAGCGATATAAGAGCATTGAAATTACCAGCACTGCACCAGAGGTAATCTAGCTGATGTTAGGATGTCTGGCAGTAATGATTACTTTATTATCTATAAGTATTCTCCCTCATTGAATCATTTACACAGATCACTTCTAAGTAAGATAACATGAATAGCTGGAAAGGGCGCATTACTGAACTAGATTATATCACATGTGCAAGAGGGTATACAACAGACAGCAAACTCAGAGACATGCTCTCATGAAACAATAAATATATGGAAGGAAAGATGACTAAAATGTATATCAGTACCCACTTGTCAGGATTATTTTATAAAAGATTTTAGTGTGGTATACCTTTAAAAGCCTCAGCTCTGGAATTCACAGTGGCTACATGCCTTTTTCAGTCTCTGTGTAAAATATTCTGTCTTATGCTGTTGTAAGCCTAATTCTCCTGATAGGCCACCATCACTATAAGTGACAGCAAATTCAATCCTTATTATTGTTTCCCAGACACTGGATAAATAACATTTGCAGGAAAGTGAAAATCATGTATCATGGGACGGAGCCCCACTTCCCACAGTATCAACTCCATGTTAATCAGTAATAGAATGGACATGGAATTGAATGTAGTCACGTCCCCATATTGGTGAAGCTGGGAGGGGGGGGGGGGGCTCTCCAGAGAGGGTTGGATCTGCTCAGAGGTGTAAATTGCATTCAGTATCCCACTGCACTCCTCACGACTTCATCTCCAGAATTCTGCGGGGCTTTTTATTAGATTGAGATGAATCTGCCCCTTAGTTGTGACTTAAGCAGCAGGAGTCTTAGACGTTAGGATTTTATTGCCAGCTAATTTTTAAAAATTATGTGTGAGTGTGTGTGTGTGTGTGTGTGTCTGTGTGTGTGTGTGTATGTGTGTGTGTGTGTGTGTGTGTGTGTGTCTGTGTGTGTGTGTGTGTGTGTGTGTGTGTGTGTGTGTGTGTGTGTGTGTGTGTGTGTGTGTGTGTGTGTGTGTGCATTTGTTTGATTAGCTTGTAAAGTTGTTTTTACTCTTTTGCACATTAGTGTTTTCTTTTTCCTTTTAACAACTTTGAGCCCAGAAGAGTGTGTTTGCTTACTGTGCCTTAGGAAGGTTTATGTATCACCTCTAATGCTCAGACTAGGTAAGGGATGCATTCTAGTAATATCTACAAACATGCTAAGAGCCATGCATAAATTTATAAGAAAATCTGACGCATCTCATTTTATGCAATGCCAGCTAACCAAGCACTGTATCTTTTCCTTCTTATTCGGCAATAATGCGAATTGCAGATTTCTGGAGGTGAAGCTAGATGAGTAAACGCTTAACACCTGACGGCAGTGGCCAATCTGCAAATCACATGCTTCAGGGAATATGACCTTGTCTTGCCCCCTTCCTGAGTGCTACATCTAAGATATGCTCCTGGCGATTTTCTCCACGGACTGAGCAACCTGAAGCCATATACAAGCCCTAGTCTCTCATGTGGCAAGAAGACATAGTGAAAATTAATGTCTTCTGTCCTCCAGCTTCTTGTTTTCATATAGTGTGCATATGCAGGGTAGTGCTTTTTTTTCAGCCTTATTAGTTTTACAGACTAATAGCTGAATTACAAGTAAATCTAAATTGCACTGGCTTCTAAAAGAATACTTGGAGCACACAGAGTGCTGACTTTTATCAACTCAAGGCTGGTGAAAGGTAAGGGAATGACCATCCTGGAGTGTGACATTCTTTGGTGAATTTGATACTGCAGAAAGCCTGAAAAGTGATGACTCTGGAGAATTAAATTTCCCATTCTTTCAACATGTCTCTTCAGTAACCAATCATTTCTTTGTTCTGCAAAATAATACTTCTTAACTACTTGGAGAACTATAAAATTAAACATTTGCAAACAAAATAATACTTCTTAACTACTTGGAGAACTATAAAATTAAACATTTGAAAATCAGCCTTGTGACACTCAACAAGCACATCAAAGTCTATGACAATGCACACCTTTAATTATATTATATATAATTAAACAAGTTCACAATAGTTTGCCAGTCACAGAGCAAACAAAACTAAGCTTAAGTAAGGTTTTGAGTCTATTCTTAAAATATTGTTTACCAAACTCCAAGATGTTGAAACAATCCTGTAAGGCAGGCATTATCACACATTTAGAATTTTTATGGGAGACAGAAAATGTATCCCAGGACTGGCATCTGTACTACTAAAGGACAATCAACTCCTAAATGCTTTATCCCATATATGGGTTGGCTCAAATTTTCGATGGTATGATCCTACTTATTGTGGGTATAGATAATGTATAGTTATCAACCATGGGATGGGTGAAGCCAATCTATAACCAAATGGCAGAGGTCATTTTAAGCACAAAATAGGAAAATGACTGGGCTTAAAATGGCTTGCAAAGTCAGCTAGTCTAACACTTACCTGTGAACCTATGAGCTTCCAGGATTCTGTTACTTAGACAGAGGGATCAGAACAGCTAATCAATTAAAACAGAATTTTCCAACAGATAATTTGTTTCAACTATAGTACAAGCATGAACAGTGTGGGGTTTGTCATTTGATTGAAAAAGAAAGTATAAAACATGGCTAAAGTCAGTTCCACACAACATAAAATGCAACAAACATGGCTAAAAGTCAGTTTCACACAACATAAAATGCAACAAAAATATAGAAAAAAATGACCAACAAGGCTAGAAAGTATAAATAAATAAACGTATAAGCTTTTTAGCCTTGTTGGTCAGTCCTTCTTTGTTTTTGTTACATTTTGTCATTTGATTGCCTAGAAAGCATAGAAATGGTTTGGTGAAGAAGTTGTTTTTTACTTAATCTTGCAAAACACTCATAGTTAAAGTATATTACTTTCATTGTGTCTGAATCCTTCCTCGAGGTAGGGTAATTACTACTGGTTATACTACCTCTGCTCCTTCCGAGAGGTGGGAACAGTGAATTCAGGTAATGTGCAGAATTATCACTGGGTTGTGAATGTCTGCACAAGATATACTATGTTAACTGATCATTTAATTATCTTGCAGTTAATTTAGAGCTGAAAAATCACATTGTGGTAGAAGCAGGAAAGCCAAAAAAACACTTAATGTGTTATCTGCAATGCATAATGATACATCACAGTGCTGGTATCCAGATATTCTGATAACTGTGAAGGTCGAGGTTTACACATGATGTAATGGTTCTCTGTCTCAGTCACAGCTAGTTATAAATGGTCTATAGTTCTGTTGACCCTGCCTCTGGGGAGATGCAGAATGCATTTCTGTGTCATAAACTGTAGAAAACAGAGAAGTCTACAAGAAGCCATATTAAGAGACTCAAACTACTGAATGTGTATATTTCTGAAGAAGGGAGCGGGAAAGAACTTTTCTCAAAATTATACTTAAATCCAAGGAGAATTAACATTATCCTACTGAGTAGCATCTTTTAAGAAAAAACAAACCAGAAGTACAAGACACGTTTAAAGATAACAGATGACATGCCATGGTCTCTGAAGCACGTGCAGATCAGCATGCCCTGTTCAATTAATCATGTGTTCTGATCGATTCATTACCGAATTCTCTGTGTACCACGCTCGCACTGCTTTTCCACAGTCTCACACTTTTTTCCTGTTTCATTGTTAGTTGGCTTTCTATCTTCTTATATTATTCAACCTAAATCTCTCTTTGTTTTCTTCTCTTCTCTTCCTGCTTACTCATTGGACTTGATCACATGATCCCCATTACAGATGGGTCAAATAAAGCTAAATAAAGAACTCAAAAACAAATTGACAATTTTACCAATCAGTGATTAGTGAAACTAGTGAGAAAACATCTAAATTATCTCAAAGGTTAAGTAGGGCTATTAATCCAAAAATGCTTTGTTACACATTTATGTAAACATTGCTATCAGAGGGAGAATGGAATGGAGGATTTAATAGATAAGAACTGTACTTAATACTACATTGAGAAAACTAAATTAGAAAGAAATAGGTAAGAAATTAGAGAAGGGGTATAACGTTATTAGATGCTAAGTAGAGCTGGAAACTGAACTTCTACTAAGCATCATTTTGCAGGGAATGTGCTATAGTATAAATATTGGCATGAAGGGGAGACTTGAACATTTTGTTAACACATAATGACACAGCCACCCTTGAAGGGGGGCAAGTTGTGTGATTTGGAGCAGATTAGGAGCTATTAATGAGGGCTAGACATAGATAACCAATGTATCTTATTTCCAGATTTTGAAGGTATGATATAATAATTTTTTTTGTCTCAAGATCTGGGAATTTTATGGGCTTATCAAGCATGTAGAATCCTGGTAAGTTGACCATAGAGATTATAGTGTTAAGGTATGTTTTGATGGGGGAATGTATTGAAGAATTAACAATTTTTGAATAGTGTTTTTGTTGTCAGATCTACGTTAGCTGCACAGAAAGTTGCACATTGTCGTGAGCACCAGATGAGCTCAGTAGCTTGGATATGTTTAGAAGAGGTCAAAATTATTATTATAAAAATTCCTTCAGCCATGAACAGAGCAGATATGATCTAGCAAGATGACAGAAAGTGTATCTTTGAAAGTACAGAGTGCAGAGATAGTACTAAAATTTTGGTCCTCAGACAAAAGTGTTTCTAAACTGTGATCTATCATCAGCAAAACATCCCATATGATCACTACTGTGATAAAGATACCACTGGACCATTCAGCCTGGTGTCTCCCCAAAATCTTTTTAAATTAATTTCATCTAAATCTCTCAATGGAAGGCAACATTCCATTTAGCATGCAGTTCACTGTGAGCACAGTGGGCTTAGCACAGTGGGCTTTAGTGTGATGATAAAGCAGTTACTTATAATGAAATCTTCATTTGGACCTGACGACTTCACAACCGGATACCTGATTACAGCCGCATAAGCGATTAATATTCTTCTTACCTTTAGCTTTAGCACTAGCAGGTGCACTACTGAAAACATTGTACTTCAGGTATGGAAATCAGCTAACGTTGTTATAATACATAACAGAGGTCAGCTGGATAGGGTGGGCATCTGTTGACAACTGGTGGTACTCAACCCATGGTCAGCTTCACAGAGAACCTTGTAAGTAATACAATATCTAGCATTCTCATTAACTGTTCTCCATATTAATAATACAACCCTACAATGATTAGCCAAGCTCAACTACTCAGGAAAAGATGGATCGAAGTGCAATCACCTGTATGTTTTAAAGACTTGACAAATCCTTTGCTGCATTACTGCAGCACATATACTTCAAATGTGATATACTGTAGGTATTAGGAGGTTTAAATTTATGTTGTCAAATATTATTTAATTAAAGACAATTTAGTCAGTATGACAAGACTGAATGCCTGACTTTTAAATGAATTATAACTTTGCTGAAGTTCTGCAAAACTGAAGTTAGTTATAACAGTGAAAGAGGATGCAGGCTACTTGGTTGTGCACCTGTGTGTATTTGGAAGAGGATATTTTCTTGCCATATAAACATTTAGTTTACTTTTTCTTAACCAATTATGTTACATTCAAAAGGGTTGTCAGTGAATTGTCCTTCCCCCGTATTAGCAGTAGTAATACTCCATTTGTTAACAGGGAGGCCCACTGGACCCACAGTCCCTTTTCAGGGGAAATGTGGGAGCAATGTCTGGTTAAGTGACTTGTTCAAGGTCACACAGTAGGCAAAGGATGCCTGAGGAATAAAACTCTATACCACTAGAATTACAGCTCACACCCTTGACCCTCTGTAAAAACTACTGGGCTTAACTCTTCAGTTCTATACTTTTCCGGCTACTAAGTATAAAGGTAATACCAGACCTAAAACACTAAGAAATGTCTAGGCAAAGTCTAGATTTAACAAGATACACTTTAATTATATTCAGTAACAAGATATAGTCAATGATTCCTTTCAATTACACTGATATACCTGTGTATAGTGCCAGGTACACCAGACATCCATGTTTCTGACCACAATGGACTTGATCCCAGATCTTCTACTAAGCCTCCTCTACTTCTATTATCTCTTTCTTCATAACCTCTCTTTTCAGACAGTAATGTTTAGTTTTTGGAAGCATTCATGAAATGTACTCATGTAATAAAAAATATGTAGCCTGTAAAAATTCTGTATAAAAGGGAATTGCAGGAGATGGCAATCTTAAACTTACAGGAGAGCAGGTTCTCACAACAGTGGTTTTGTTGTTGTTTTGTTAAGCCTCAGAAGTACACACTGGACTTTCTTATCTATTCTTTTGTTCATACTGATTCTGAACAGTCAGCCTTCTGGTGACCCACTTTGCCCATTTGCTCCCCTCTGGATGAAAACCTGTCATGGATGGCCAATATTACCAGCAGCCACTGAGGTTTTTATCAGCCCTAACACTGTTCCCTCCATGGCAGCTGATGGGTTTAGACTACAGTGTCAACTTCTTAGACATGTGCAGTACTGCACCTGCCAGAGTGCACTTTAAGTACATGCTACTAGGCATACATTTCCCATCCTGACCCAACTGCTATTGGCATGCTTGTATTATATTTAGTGTCCACTGGGTACCAGTACAGCAATGACCATAGCTGCCTCCCTCTCCCCAAGATGGGATCTCAATGTTGACCACTCATAACAACTTACCTGGCCAACAAACATATAAACACATAAATAAATAAATATCTAACAAAAATATCACTATAACAAAAGGAAGAAAGCTGTTTCAAAACCATGCTTATTTGTATCTGCAGTTCCACAATGATCATTGCTTAGTCAGTATGAATACCATCTCAGGTCCCCAGTGAAAAGAGGTCATTGGCCTAGTGGAACTAACTCAGTTAAAGTGTAAACAGATAAATAAATAAATAAATAAATAAATAATAATTTCCAGTTCACAATATTCACCAGTGACATCGCTCTGTCAGGTTGTCCGAAATTAACACAGATCAGAGGGTACAGTCATATCCCACTGCTAATAATACACTCACACAGTCATCGGTTATTCCAGTTTATGTCAGAAATGATAACTCTTGATGGCTGGCTTCAACTCGCCAACACATGACTATAATTTTAGTCTCTTCTCTGGAACAGTAAACTGGATACATTCAAACACTAATTCTGAGTTATGAAATTTGGTGAAGGTTGGTATAAACTGGATAGTCTATACCAACAAAAAGTGAGTTTTGGTCTGACTTTCCAAGACATTTATTTTACTTTAAATGTCTGTTTCCATGGAAAATTCTTATTACTGATCAATCTGCTATGGACTACATGGTGACTCAGTGGCAATCTCTTTGTCTCACAGGTACTGTGTTCAAGTCTGATGTCTTGTTACTGTCTGAGAGAAGCCCTGCATGTGTCCTTCCATGTTTGTACATTTTATTTTCAGGGAACTCTTCTCTCTTTACACTTCTTAAAACTGAGCATGCTTTTTTTATTTTCAATTAAGGTGTATGATTGTCATGTGCTGTTAACATTTTTGAATGCACTTTTATTGACAAAGTTGACTGATGTGTTTTTTGATTGGGTGTGGTGGTATTTGACTGTTTGAAAAGCAGATGTCAGGAACACTGCCTTTCCTGTGATCAAGGTAGTGTGTGTCTGTAATGGTATGTGTTTTTTCTAATGCAGAAGGTTTAGGATATGCGTTAGGATTGAGAATGTGTGTGTGTGCATGTGTGTGTGTGTGTGTGTGTGTGTGTGTGTGTGTGTGTGTGTGTGTGTGCGTGTGTGCGTGTGTGCGTGTGTGCGTGTGTGTGTGTGTGTGTGTGTGTGTGTGTGTGTGTGTGAAGAGGATCAATTTAGTACTGCATTCATGCATGTGTTTTTATGAGGTGTGTGTATGCGCGCGTGTGTGTGTGTGTGTGTGTGTGTGTGTGTGTGTGTGTGTGTGTGTGTGTGTGTGTGAGAGTCTAATGCAGGCTGAAAGCCTTTGTTTTCTTTTGATATGTATATCTATATATATATATATATATATATATATATATATATATATATATATATGTCCAAATTTCAGGAGCAGGTGTAAAGCGTTTGTTCTTTATTAGTGTGAAGAACTTCATCAGACAAAACAATGAACATCGGAGCAGTAGTTAAATAAGTGTATGCAAGCAACTAGCTGGCCAATAAGAAAAGACAAGATAATCAATACTATTAATACTACTTTAAAAGATCCAATAAATTCAACTGGTTATTTTGTTGGTATGGAAACCAACCTGAGGAATGCAAGTAGTGTATAATCATTATAATATTTGTAACATGACTCTAAGCGAAATGAGGGAACATTAGAACAACAGTGTAAGCAGACAACTGTCAAGACAGTACAGAATTAGCATGTCCATTTTAAAGCACATTTTATATTAAGCATTTCATTAAGACCTGGGGTGATTCAGCATTTAATCTGAGTTGCCAATGGAGTTCTTTAACTTCTAATAATGTATCAGTATCACCCAAAAACATTTCAACATAATCCAACACTATAAATCTGAATTTGTGAAAAGAAGGGCAAAAAGGGAATGTTTCATAAGTGCATTTTTCATATCCACATTCCTGACAGCTGCAGCATGTTCTTTAATACGAGATGACAGTTTGCAAGTAGTTTTACCCGCATAGAATGAAGGGCAAGATGCACAAATGGCTGCATAGACTACATTTGTGGTTTTACAATCAAAATGACCTTTAAAAGAAATATTGAAGTTATTATGAGGGAATGTAAAAGTATTTCCTATTAGAATATATTCACAAGCACCACAAGTACCACAGTAAAACATGCCCGGAGAATCATTGTGAATATTTGATTGTGTTAAAAGAAATGGTGGGTCTCTATTCTCAAAGAAATTTCTTAAAGGTCCGGATCGCTTATGTGCAAACAGTGAGGTAGTACCCAATTTGTTGGAAATCTCATGGCTATTGGTGATGATATCCCAATTTCTATGTACTATGGATTTGATGCTAGCATGATCCCTGCTAATAGGGATAGGGAAACTGATGCTTCTGTCTGCTTTCTTGTCTGAAAATGTGTCTGTGTAAAGCATTAGCGAGTTCTGTGAATGCAAGGTATCAGGAAGACCAGAGTCAAAAAAATGTGGGGCTTGTCTCTGTAGAGAACCATGACTGGTGGAGAAGTGGGCTAGGTCCTGATTCTCCAGTTGAATGGTTGAAAAATGGGCTCAGTTCTGAGTCAAGTTATGATGGGTGGAAGTAGAGTGAGCCAAGTCTAAACTGTGATTGCGTGGTTCACCAAATGAGCTATTATCTCAACCAGTAACCAGTGATATTGGATGAAATGAGTCAGTAGCATGGTTATCCATCTGTGTATGAGAGGCAGAGGCATTAGTATTAAGAGTGGAAGACAAGAGAATGCCATTAACAGCAGTAAAAGTAGACCTAGATTGTGCATGTTGTTTATTGGACAAAAAGCCTTGCTTAATAATGGGTGGAAATTTATTGTGTCTGACAGCAGAAATCTCTACAATAATAGAGTCCAACAATCTTATAGATATATATATATATATATATATATATATATATATATATATATATATATATATATGGATTCACTTTATATGCTTGAAATCCTGAAATATCAAATTTCAGAATCTCGAGCCCATAAAGTGGAAAACCTAAAACACTGAACACTCAGAAGCGAGAAATTCAAAATCTTGCATTTCGAAGATGTTGAATTAGCATTTCTGATGTTGCACTGTGTTCATGAATTCAGGTAAGTGTTTATGTTTTAAGTGTTTGGGGTAGGAGCTGTAGTGTGTGTTAGTGTGTTTTGTTACTGTGGTGTGTGTGTGTGTGTGCAAGGGGGATGTAGCTTGTGTGGTGGTGTTTCATGTGTTTGTGTATGTAGTGTGACCTTGGAGTTAGTATATTTAAGTAGGGGGGTGTGGGCGTTGCAGCCCCCCACATGGGGGGGTGCAGGTGGGCTTGCCCCCCTGCTTGTAGTTAGGATTGGGTTATGTGTTTGTTTGTTTCTGGGGCAAAAGGTGTGTGTATGAGTATGTGTATGTGTGTGGTATGTGTTGCATACAAGTTGCAATTTTGAATTTTGCTCTCTGAGTGTTCGGTGTTTTAGGTTTTCCACTTTATGGGCTCGAGATTCTGAAATTCGATATTTCAGGATTTCGAGCCTATAAAGTGAATCCATATATATTATATATATATATATATATATATATATATATATATATATATATATATATATATTCACAATTATTTTTTATGTTACGTTCAACATGCAGACATTGATATATTGTACGTCAATGTCTCTGCACAGTGATATTAATAGATATGATCATGATACTGCATTTGTTATAGAGGAAAGGAAACTGAGATCATTATTTTAGTTCCTTTTAAAACCTGATGACCCTAAATTTGGACTATTACTGCTCTGGAACCTTTTTTCATCCATATTCTGTAGAATAGAACACACAAAAATGCAAAGTTACAAAATAACAAAAAAGATCCTTAATGATAAGTTCAAATCAACCAATAGTTTTCACCTGCAATATCCATAAACTTCACATCTTTGTCTGAGTCATCTATTATTCCATATCATTCCCCAATCTGGTGCTCCTTGACTCCAACCAAATGGGCAAAACTAAGAAAAAAGTTGTCTTTTCCCCAGTCTACTAGTCCTTTGGGGTATGGTCTGTTCCCCATGATATGTACTCCTAAACTTTGTGGACCAAAATAAAATGGTCTTTCTGTTTCCTCTGATCTGCTCTTTCTTAGGCAGTCACTAAAAGACAGCATTGATGTTTCAGACTTAATATCCTTCAGTAAGTGCATGTTTACACAAAATATGTTAATCTCACAACTTTCTTAAAAAATCCACTTTGACAAAGTTGCAATCAATTTTGTTACAGTTACTATTGAGTCCACTAATTGCGCTACTGCTTCTGCCCTGAAACCAGTCACAGCATCAGGTGGTACAACAATAAGGTTCCACTATCAGCAACAAGCAATCACACCCCTTAACACCATGCACCGGGCTCCACCTTAACTATAGTAGTGGCATACTTTACCAGTTTAAAGACATTGTTCAGTCTCTAGTGAGAAGGAATAATTACAGGCAATGCAAAGCTTTCAAATACAGTATGCACATTAGTTGCATATATTTATTCTAAAATTATATCTTATAACAAAGAAGGCTCGGGGAAGAGTCTGTGGATAAATGAGGCATGATTTTTTGTTCTGCAGAAGACACCTTATCATTCTAAAGTTTTTTATTCAGTGGTCTAGAGTGTGTGAGTTGAATCATTTAGTAAAAGGCTAGTGACTGAAAAGCCAATAATCCAACTGTAGGACATATAGAGAGAGCAAGAGGGAAAGTTATGTTAGGTAAAACCAGTGACCTTCGCTTAGGAACTGATAAGTCAAGGATCTATGAAGTTATACGGCCAAATAAGTGATTAGATGACAGTTCCTACAAATACTGAATGATCTAGTCCCAATTAGAAAAATTTGTACCAAATCCAAATAGCTTCCCTGGTTGTCAAAATACACAATTCTTCAACTAAAACAAAGGGATGGAGCCTGGTATCTCTTTCAGAATAATAGAAGTAAACAAAATCTCATTACCTGCCAACAACTTCAAAATCAAACCAAAAAACTAATTAAACACGACAAAAAACCTACAACCAAACAAGTCAGCTAAAATACCAGAAAAATCCCAAAAGATGCTAGCAAACACTCAACCTACTTCTCAACCCAGGAAACCCCACTACCCCAACTCTGACCAACCCAAATGATTGCATAGCCACTCAATTTAACTCCCATTTTATTAACTCAATAAACCCTCTATTAAACAGAATCCGTAATATGCCTCTGTCCATACCTCAAACCTCCAACAACAATTCTACCCTCCTCAAACCTATCCAGACAAGTTATGTTAAAAATCTCCTTTCTAAACTAAAACCTTGCACACTAGCTGCAGACCAGCTAACTGGTGACTTTCTATAACTAGCTGCTACTTCCATCACTTATCCTATATCTATTCTCATTAACCATTCTATCTATGAAAAGTAGATACCACTGCTCTGGAAAATATCTCACGTCATACCCTTACATAAAATGGTCCCTCTACTTGTGTATCCAACTATAGACCCATATCCATTTTGTCACCACTTGCCAAAATCATAGAAAAATGTATGCACAAACAGATCTTAGATCACTTTCTGTCAAATCATCTATTATATAATACACAACATGGCTTTTGACCTACACATAGCAAAGGTACAGCTCTAATTAACTTTACTAATACCATAATACAAAAAAACAACTAGTCTCTGCTATCTTCCTAGATGTGTCAAAGCATTTGACACTGTATCTCATCAAATAGTTCTCAGTAAACTGGCTTTCTACCACTGCAGATCTAAAACCCTAAGCTGGTTTCATGCCTACTTATCAGATAGGAATCAAACCACTTTATGGAACAATAAACTCTCCCCTCAGATCCCTATATGTGTAGGATTCCCACAAGGATCTCTCTTTGGCCCACTTTTATTCACAATTTTTACCAATGACCTAAACTCCTCAGCAAATCCAGCCTCAATCATACAATATGCTGACAATGCTTCCCTAATATGCTCTGCCCTCTCTATCCTCCACAATATTGAAAACTACTTAACAGCCCATCAACTTATACTTAACCCCAATAAAACCAAGCTTATGGTCTTCTATAATACCTCAACAACAACCAACCAACCACCTATATCTATTTCCTCCTCCAATGGCACAAACATAGAACCTGTTCAACATATAAAACTTCTTGGTATCACAATTGATAGGGGATATAAGTTTGACAAACATCCTGCACTAACAATTAAGAAGATTGATGTCAAACTAGGTTTCTGCCTATAGGGCTAAATCGTATCTTACTGACCATGCCAGACTTGCAACAGACAGAATCTATCTCTTATCTTCCCTGCTTTACTGTTCACAAATATTTACCAATCTTGCCAAATCTGAACTGAATAACCTTGAATCTTGCTATAACAAAATAACCATATTTGCCAATAATCAGCCCTTAAGGACACACCCATGATTTAGTTGCATCTTCTGAATGCCCTGAAATTTTTTATGCAGTCAAGTAAATAAAAGTTTTTAATCTTATTGTAAATACCCACAAATGTTGCATCAATACAATGGTCTTCCAGTGCAGCTATTATAAGAAAGAAAATCCTCTGCAAATTCATGAATAACCAAAGAAAACCAAGCCTGTTTGACAGTTTATTCATACTTATTTTACTAAACCATAGCTTAACAAGCATACATCTTACTTTTCCTCTTTACCATACAAGCTTTCTATTACATTTTAAGCTTTAGTATGTTAGTGGTTGTCACTTGAAATATACATGTAACCATACAGAAATATCATATCACATTTATGGCCTCAGTCTCTGCAACTCTTTGCATGTTGAACCGTCACATCCCCGTACAGTTTTATTTAAACAAGAACAAAATTATTTATTTGTACTTGACTGGAAGTCACACATACACAGTCTAGTGTGTTAATAATGCTACTGCATTGTTGCACATACGTGTTCAATTTTCTTATTCAAATTCTTCTATATGTTGGGCATCTACTCTAGCTAGCTTGCACTATCAATTTGGCAATACAGGTAAAAGAATGCTTCATTTCCCAAATATCATGTGATATGTGGAATGCACTGATCATCTTCTGATGCAAAGAGAATAACCTTATCATAGCAGAGGTTATATGCAACAACTTATAACAGAAAAGTATGAAGATATCTTTTAGTATATGCTTTGCTGATAGTCTATAGCGTAAATGAACAAAGAAATTAAACTCACACACAGACACACACACACACACACACACACACACACACACACACACACACACACACACACACACACACACACACATACACACATACACACAGATGATCACAAGATTGAAAGGGTGAAATTTCCTAGACATGTCTGGATTGTTGTCTTTCACCATTTCCTACCACCTCTCAGTAATAGATTTGTTCATTCTTTCTCCCCAACAAGTTATCATTCTGGTGTCTTCCCATCTCAGTTGTGAATGAGATCAAGGATTTAAATGTCAATTTTGCAGAAATTCTTGCTCTGGATCTCTTCATGGAAACTACAGGAATGTATCCTTATCATCTCTGTGGAAATTTTACAAAAAATGCACTTTTTATAGATATTGCCAAGTGTGATTAACAAACGACAGCTGGTTCAGCAAATGCTGTCTTACTAGGAACCCTTTTCTGAATTGCACACAATCTGTGCTATTAGATGGACAGAACAGAGTTGCACGGTGACATGCTAATGTCTGTACCACTTTCAACTCAATTGCATTGTATGAGGACTTGCACAGGTATGCACTGTTCCAGGGTATGCTACAAGAGGGATAAACTAATTAGTGAGTGCAGACATTTAATTCAGCTGAACCTCACAAAGTAGGAACTGCGAAACATGGTATGAAATTAATCAGAAGAAGTAGCTTGGCTGGCATCCATACTGGATTGTTCTTGCAATCATTTGGAAGGAAGAAGGAAATACTTGGCCTGTTTTTCACACATGACTTCATTCTTTGCTTAACTACTGTACATTTTATGCTAGTACTCTGTTATTATTTTCCACTGTACTGTTTTAAAATGGTTATTGCATTTAAGATTAAATGTTGCAATGTCATTGCACTGCTGTGCTAATGACTTACCCGATTACTGTAATTGCTGTGTAATCTTATCTGAAATCTGATTCTATATCAGCAATGTTCATTTGTAAGTTACTACTATAATGAAATATTGCTCCTTTAATTTAGAGTGAGATATATATATATATATATATATATATACACACACACACACACACACACACACACACACACACACACACACACACACACACACACACACACACACACACACACACACACACACACACACACAAACACACACAGACACACACAGACACAAACACACACACACACACACATATATATATATATATATATATATATATATATATAAATATATATATATATATATATATATATATATATAGATATATATATATATATATATATATATATATATATATATATATATATATATTAGCTGGTAGTATTTTACCAACTTTAAAATGTATATAGTATTATTTGATAAAATGTTTAGGCTAAATTAAAACCAAATACAATGAGGGAGTGTCAAAGTCAGTAATTGGATTCTTAAAGATAACTGATTAGGAGTATTTGCAGCTTAAGACATGCTACAGTCACGTCATCAAAAGAAGTAATCCTGTTTGACTGATTAAACAGCTAAAGCTACTCACTTGTGACCAGTAGTTCAGGAGGTACAAAAGATATATTTCCATCTTCACATATGGTTTGTGGGTATGATTATGCTTTAGTGGCAATTTCATTTAGTCTAGCACAGCCACAAATGCGGGCAATCATTGTTTTCTTTATAAACCAGGTCTCGTGATAATCATGTGTTCCACAAAGCAGAAGCAGCAACAATATTCTTCCTATAATTTACCATTCACAGTTACAGTCTACATGCAATGCACTAAGTAAGGAGTGATCATTTTCTTTCTGAGGTAACATAGGTCCTTTACATATTTAAAGCACATTAAATCACACAGAATTATTCAATGCACATTGCTACAGTAAATCCAATTGTGAATTTCTTTGGGCACAGATCCAGTTGTGCTAATCTTACTTGATCGTTTAGATTTTAGGTTATGTAAACTTAATTACTTGCTGCTCATTAAATGGAAAATTTATGTAACTTTTATCAGGAGTGTTTGGAATGTGAACTTTCTTTTTTTAAACCATGTTCTAGATCAGTATGATGAACCTATGACACGTGCATCAAAAGTGGCACACCATGAAGTTTTGGGTGACACACAAGTGTTCACCAACACCTGAGTTACCAAAGAAACTGAATGAACAACAATACAAGAAATATGTGATCCTGCACTTATCTATTAAAACTCAGCAACAAAAAGTGATTAACTGATGTTAATCAAATCAAATGTAATGTGTTCCATATTTTTTCAGTTCAATTCAAAATTACTATTAAACGAAGGGTATTTTTGGTGGACTATTTTAAGCCCAATATCAGTGCGCATTTTCCTTTTTCTATTGTAAGTAGCTGATTTTTCTTTTACTTTTATAATACTTAGCAGCACACAGTTAGACTGTATTTTTTAAATAAATGAATATGTAAAGAACTAGTTCTCTTTTTTTTTCGGAGGGGGGGGGTGTGACATGCCGGCACAGTCAAGATAGGCATTTTCTGAATTTTTAACAACTTGAGCCCAAAAGGTTCACCTTGACTGTCCTAGATGCTTCATGTATAATGAATTATAGCATGGCAATCTGCTTAAAACACATCTGCTAACACAAGTCTATACAAAATGTATGAAATATTTATTTCAATATGACTGTAAAAGGGACAATTTTCAAGCTAGTAATACACTGAAAGAAATGCATAGCCCAATACATGCAAATAGGTTTCAGAAAGTAATTCATGTTCATAATAGCATGCATCCATCATCTGGAAGAATTGGCTTGCATGTGCCCAATGAAAGTTGTAATAATGTAGATAAGAAAAAAAACAATGTTGTGACTATGCAAGCGGCTAGTGTTAGACTTGACAAAATGACACAAGCACAACAATCTAATTTAATGCAAAGTGAGACATTAAAGACTGCAGTGATAAAGACATGGGAAATAAGATTACATCTTCTTGAATGCTAATATTGGTGATACTGATGCTTTCTTTGTGAATAAGAAAAGACAAAGGAATCCAGTTGAGCAAGAAGCCACCCTTGATAAGACAAAAGTAAAGACTGTGGCAGAGGAAAAATTTCCCCCAGTAAAAGTGCCACAGTTAGGCAAGACACCTACCAATAATGACTCTTCTTATAACAGTAATCAAATAGAAAAATTGCTAATCTTCATCTGTGTATGAATACTGCAACCTCCTTCTCAGATCTCTGTACCCATAATATAATAATCAACTAGTCAACAGATATAATAGATGTACTGAGTCTGTGCAGAGACCTCCTGTCAGTCGGCTGTGTCTGGTACTGCTCCAAAGAGAGTCGCTTAGAAACAATCACTACTAGCTATACAAATTACGCTTTTAACCCTTTGGAATGGTAGCTCTACTCCAATATCATCCTGGATTGACAATCTCTTCAGTCAGTCATGACGAGTGAGCCCACGAGTCACCAGAATGGACCTTATTTCTACTACTTATATCGATGATCTCATGTTTTCTGTCACTATCCATATCCACTTATCTCATCTTTTCCTGTCACTTCCATATTGCATAACCATTCTTGATGACAGTGACACACTGAATGGTAATCGGAGACCTTCATCCTACGACTTCAGTGTCCTCTTTCACATGACATTCTGATATAGTTTTTACAGGACTGCCACGGCAGTGCACACAGACATGCCTAGATAAAATAAAACCAGGTGTTAGTGACATCAAACAAAAACCCTTACCAAAGTTAATGGAAAGTGTGGCAGGATTTTACAATATATTATTCCAATAACAGAATGATACGAATTCTTGCAAAATCTTGCCTTGTAGTTTTCTACCTGTACTTATATTTTAAGGTCACATAACACAACATGTTGCATTTATTTACATTTGGGGTGGGCAACATTTGCGAGATCAACTTCTCTGGCTCTGTATCTGGGTGAATTATTTAATTAAGGTTAACGTTTTATTACAGCATCTTCTACATCTTTATCAATGTAATATCATTTTTAGCCATTCTCCAGCTGCCTGAAGAAGAAACCAATGAAGAAAGAATGTTTCTAACATAATGTTAAAAATGTAAATAGTTGGAATAGCAAATTTAATTCATTTTATTTAGTTTTACAATTGAATAAAGCTGATTGATATCTGCAACAGTGATCTACTACAAATTTTGCTAGGGTAGTGGAAAACATCATCTCCACTTCTAAGGTAGTTGAAAACATCATCTTCAGTTATTTCTGTATCCATTATACTGTGTGCCCCTGAAATTTTAGTTAGGTTGACTTTTTATGTTAACATTATGAGAATGTGGTTTAGAAGTCAATTGTTGCTGAAAGTTTTGAATACCTTGTTGAATTTTACTAAGACGGCATCTGTAAGCTGCAAGTAATCAGACAGTTCATGGATTTGAGACTGTCTAATGGGCTGTAATTGTTTATAGCCATATCTAAACCCAAGTAGATTATATTAATCAATATTTGGAAGTTTGGTATATAAGTTTTGCACACATTACCACAAAGATTTTTAGCAGTAATTGGCAACTGTGTAATGGCGGGATAGTCTGCTAGTGTTCTGGAGAGATGGCTTCAGTGGGCAATATGCTACTGGTTTTCTAATAAAATCAGTAATGTTTGTGAAACTAGAAACAAATTTATAAAGTATGCAAATGTTTACTGGTAAAGAGACAAGCATGTTGTAGGAAACATGGGCATAAACCTTTCCTGTTGTGCCTGTACTTGTGAGAGCTATAAATAAGGCCTTGGTTAATACCAATTTTAAACACTTCAGGTTTGTTAAACACTGAAAATGATTAAGCTTAATTTTACAACAAAAAGTTTCACTACATATAATAAACATAAACCTGCATGTTCATGTCTATCATATTGTACCATTAGTCCCCTAAATAGTAAAGCTAATTAAATCAGTGTTATAGTTTACTTGCTACAGCAGAGCAAATACTGAGTGCTGGGCCTGTAATAGAGTTATGTCCATTACATTGTATTTTAAACTTCTAACACCTGCTCTCTGTAAAAATATGTTAGCCAAGGAAGATACTTAGCTTATAAGGCAAGCCTGCCCTTGACCTAAACAAATACTTACTATGATAATCTGTACCTTTAAATGGATATAACTTATAATGAGAAATGGTGGGCTTTTCCTCAGTCCTTGTTATGGCCATTTTTCTCAGTTAACAATGTAATAGGAGAAGAGACTTCATGTTTGACTCAGCCCTTCTATTGTCAGTATTAAACTGAGAGAAGAACATACGTGAAAATCTAAGTTATATGACCAAACTCCTCAAGTATCTTCTACAAGTCAGTTTTCAGTGTAGCAGCCCTTTGCAACTCCAGAATATATTGAACCCGCATCTCCAGCTGTTATCCAATAACCCAGGCAATATCTAACTTATTTTATTGGAAATATAAGAATACTTTATTCTGGCATTTCTAGCAAAAAAATCCTAAAATACCAAGGATTTCCTGAGTATCTGACCTGCATGTAGAAAATTGGTCTATCTGTACTGCTCACATTCATATATAATGGTCTATTTCAGAACTACAGCATTCAAATTGAATGTTTTATTATTTTATTTGAATGTTCAGCTGACCAGCTTTTTGGAAGTGAAATCATCATAAACTTTCCCTATTACAAATTTTTTAAACTTCAAGGACTTCATATATTTAACACAATGGTTTTAAAGCACTTATTTCTTGTAAAGTTGTAATGAAAATTATAACTAAAACAGCACTCATTGCTGTTAGAATCTGGATTTCTTTGTCTGTATAAGAATTCCAATAACCCAAAACAACTTGATGCCAAGTCACATCTTTATTGATTTGGTGGAGCCTTGTAGGTCCACCATTAAGTTATTCCAGCGTATTGTATAACAAGATACCTAGCATGTTATTCAGATTCAGCTTTCTACAAATCCCTTGTGTGGAACCATTGTTAATCTTTGCACATAATGAACATGTCTACTTGTCTTAAATTTAACATCAAAATCTTGATTTTTACAAAGTGCTTTTACTATATCCTCAGTTTTGATGCATAAGTATCCTCTGCTCTTCTTTCATGGGGTTAGGCCAAATTAATCTATATTTATCTAAAATGAAGCAGAAATGTTCTTACTAATTAAATGTTAATGGAAATGCACTGTGACTAGTTCATGGCCAGTTTTTACATGGCAACTGACTTGTTATAATTATATTGGTGTTTTTTTTAAATTAGTAAATTAATAGCAGTAGGCACCGGCTGAGCAACTAACATACTTGTACTAATCTAGTACATCTTGTACATCCTCAGGCAAGATCGCTTAAAAAAAAAAGGTGGTTGGGCTGCAATTCTCTATAGAAGCGGACTGCTAGTTAGTAAAACTACATATAATCTACCATCAGACAATAATACTGATATAATTATTTCAAAACTGCAACTAAACCTTCATAAAACAATTTACATTGTCTGCACATATCTTCCCCCAGGGAAAAACCCTACTATATTAGAAGACCTATTAAATTGGCTTTCCCTTAATCTCCCCCAAGAAACAATAATCCTAGGAGACTTTAACATTGACTGGAACTTATGCAAGCAAACCAATCCTTCCACCCTTATAAACCTATATGGCTTCTCTCAAACCATTAACTCACCTACAAGAATTAACAAACTTAACAATAAGGAAAGCATACTTGACTGGATATTAACAAATAGTCCACATCAAAAATATACAACAGGTACTCTCCCAGATGACCTTAGCGACCACTCACTTACATATATTATCAGGCATAAAACAAGTTTTACCATCCCTACCTTAGTCAGAACATCTTGTTGCAAAAAATTGTTTGACCCCAATCTGTTTCAAAATGAACTTATGAAAATGAACTGGACACCTCTTAAGTCTCTCCCTATAGATGAAGCTGTTAGTCACTTCAATAACACTTTTCTGACCATACTTGAACACCATGCCCCAATGCATACAAGAAGGATTAAAGCTAAAACAGCCCAATGGCTCTCTAACGATACTAGGAAACTAATCCTCAGTAGAAATAAAATCTGGGCTAAATGGCGAACCGCTAAAAACACAACTGACCAGCTAGCGTTCAGACAACAAAGAAACATCACAAAAAAACTATCCTACAAGACAAAAAGAACTTTTATACTAAGCTACAACAATCATCCCTTCATCAACCTCAAAGAGTTTGGACTGCTATTAATATGCTAACCTCCCCTGGCAAAGTCACCACACCAAATCCACTAGGCTCTACCCCTGACTGCCCATTACAAACTGCCAATGCCTTTAACACTTTCTTTACCTCGGCTATACTTAAGCTAGCAAACCAACAAAGCCCTGATATCTCCAAACTACCTACCTCCAGCCCTACCCCACCCACTTTCCACCTCAAACCAATACCCACCTCTTATATCTCATTCTTGCTACAGAAATTAAAACCGTCCACCCCCTCAGCTGACAAACTACCCGCTGAATACCTTCAACTAAGTGCAAAAGCCATTGCCTTCCCCATCTCCATACTTATTATTAGGACCTTAGAAGAAGGTGTGGTTCCCTCTATCTGGAAAATTTCACATATTATCCCTCTCTTTAAAAGTGGTGACTCTTTGGAATATTCCAACTTCCGCCCCATAGTGTTGCTATCTCCTCTTGCAAAATAATGGAGAAATGTATCTACAAGCAGGTACTAAACCACTTATTACACCATAATCTCCTAGCTAACTGTCAACATGGTTTTTGGCCATTCCATAGTACTACCACAGCCTTACTATCCTTCATCGACTCAATCAACACTAACCGCAACAAAAATCTTCTTTCTTCAGCATTCTTTGTAGACCTGTCCAAAGCATTTGACATGGTCAATCATCATCTGCTCCTCCATCGTTTAAAATCTCTCTCTCTTGACAATCTTGCAATAAACTGGTTCACATCCTACCTAGACAACCGAAAACAGGCTGTTCTCTGGCATAACCATCTCTCAGACCTCCTCCCCACCTCTAAAGGGGTTCCACAGGGGTCTATCCTAGGTCCTCTACTGTTTTCCATATTTATTAATGACCTTCATCTAGCCACTCCTCTATCAACTTGCATTCAATACGCAGATGACACCACCGTCATTTGCTCTGCCCCAACACAATCAGAACTTCACTCACTCACACAAAAAACCTTCACAACCATTGAGCATTGGTTCTCTAACCATTGTCTCCTTCTCAACCCTAAGAAAACCAAACTCCTACTTTTTACACCCACTCATATGTCTCCCTCCCTTAGCTTCATACTTACATCCAATAACGGTACCCTTATCTCTCCAGACCATACCACCAAACTCTTAGGTATTACAATCGACAATCAACTAAAATTTGACAACCATATAAACGCTACAATTAAATCTACCAACAGAAAACTAGGTTCTCTGTATAGAATCAAATCTTTCCTAACTCCTGAAGCCAGAACTACTATAGCTAGAACCCACTTAATCTCTACCCTATTATATGCCTCCCCCATCTATACTAAGCTCTCTAAGTACAATCTTAACAAACTATCTACAGCCTATAACAATATTTCCAGATTTGCCACAAACTCTCCATATAGGACTCATCACTGTCAAAACCTAAAAAACTAGGCTGGGTAGAGCTACCTCACCTAATATCATTCAACCAACTCACTATTGCCCACAAAGCCCTTTACCACCCTGACAATACTCCAATGCTCTCCACCCTCATAAAGCCATATAACAATCTGAGGAATCTACGCTCATCCAACAAAATACTGATTCATACTTCTTTATCTAATAACTTAGTAGGTAATACCTTATTCTCCAACTCAGTGGGTAAAATATGGAACCAACTACCAAATGACCTTACTTGCCTTACATCTCTCCCACTATTCAAAACTAACCTAAAACTCTTCCTTTCCAACCACTGGCTATGCTCTTGCCATAACCCTGACTAACCTTTTCTTTTTTCCCATATTATCTGCTTTTTTTCCACCACCCATCCTTCTTCTTACTTCCTTCTCTTGCAATTTAAATCTCCTCTCCAAGCTGAGTGCTTTTTCCCATCATAAAAATAAGTTATGCTTCAACTATTCTTGCAGTGCAATTGTGTATGTAAATTTTTACCTTATCTTCTGTCCAAGCTAGCAAAGTATTTAAATCCCATACTCAATGTAGCAGGCTGTAGTTGTATGTTTATTCTATCATATCTTTTTATTTTATTTGATTTTTTTTAAAGTATTAATTTTAGTATTGTAGCGGAGCTTTTCTCCTCGGGCCTCCACTGAAAATGGACATGTATCCAGCTGGACTAGCCCGGTTAACAAATGTAAAATAAAATAAATAAAATAAATAAATAAAATAAAATAAATTATCTACTATTATGGAGTGAGAACAGTTGCATATCACACCATCAGTGTACAACATTCTGGAAACAGGTAGTGACAACGTGGCCATACCACAGATTTGTGAAAAGAAATACATTTGCATTCACCAAGAAATCATGTGCCCTATTGGGCAGTGCTCAAGGGGTATATAAAGTGACTCTGTCATGTCAAAATTATGCAAAACAAGTGAGTGGAACAGACTACTTAAAGATCACATCTAGTAAGGATCTCACAGCACACATCATGCTCAATCCTGATTTATTTCCAGCTTGTTCCACATGAACACCTTATTTTGTTAGAAGACACTAGCATCTCTTACAAATGCCCTTTTCTTTTTCATAACACTCAGATTGAGTTTCTTTACATTTGCTTATTGATAATGTATCAACAATGTGTTTTAGTAGTGTATATAAGCAATTCATTGTTCTCAGTGTATATATGCTATAATATAATTCTGATATATCCCACACCTGCTATTAAGTTGGGATTCTTCCACTCACAAAGCTGTTCTTATTTCATGGAATCAGAAATTAGTTATTTATTTATTCCAGTATTCTGGGCACTCATATATTTAATGGGAGCACATTCCCTCAGTACACTGATGAGTGGCACAAGCTGATGGACTGCTGATTACATTACCCTGGTTCAGTTAATGACCTAAAGAGTAGGCCTGCCCATAAAGTGAAGAGTGTGTGTGTGTGTGTGTGTGTGTGTGTGTGTGTGTGTGTGTGTGTGTGTGTGTGTGTGTGTGTGTGTGTGTGTGTGTGTGTGTGTGTGTGTGTGTGTGTGTGTGTGTGTGTGTGTGTGTGTGTGTGTGTGTGTGTGTGTGTGTGTGTGTGTGTGTGTGTGTGTGTGTGTGTGTGTGTGTGTGTGTGTGTGTGTGTGTGTGTGTGTGTGTGTGTGTGTGGATTATCTGACAGAGACTGTGAAGTCTTCTGGTATCATTTTCCTCCTGTGGGCATGGCTGCCATTGAAAGATAGTTGGTTGCATAAGCAAGTGCATGTTGTGCCCTCTTATTTTATGTGCTGAAGCAGTTGCCAAGATGAAAAGGATGAAATCTGGCACATAAATCAAAAAGCCAGTCCACCCAGGATGATTGATCATTATTGCCTGTCTCCGGTCTTTATCAGCAATAGGTATGATAAGCAGGAAATAAACCAGTCACTAGGACAAAGCAGGTCTGACAGGAAAGACCCAAGAAGACGATCAAAAAATCATGTCTTCCATTTCATTTCAAGTCCAATCCATTGTTGTATGTTGTTTCACCATATCTTGTTTGATTTCAGATACCTTCAATAAAAGCATCAAACTCCCAGGTTTTTCAGAAAGTCTCTTCAACATTTTTAACATATCATTAGGGCTTCCTCATTTCTTGCATTAAACTTGTTTTGACCTATTCACATAAACATACTCCGATAGATTTAATAAAGCCTACACAGTCCTTTTACACAAGTGGCACACAGCCACGCAAACAATGTAAACACCATGGCATGCAAATTACAGCTTAAGCAGCTGAACTGTATGCTAATCAACAAATCCAAGATGGAGGAACTATTCAATAAACTATAAAGCAACAATGTAGACTCAGTGCTGTTTTTTCCTGTGAATTCTGAAACCTAGTAGAATACTGCCACAGAAAGGAGTCTACACAGAAACAATGCTAGGGGCTGCTTTTGTTGTAATTTACATGTATCTGCAACAGGCTGAAGTCTGTGCTGCTGCTGCAGCTGCCAATAGACAACATCCAAAAATGAAAAGAGTTTTCAGACCCCAGGTAACTTATCACAACATACATGATGTGGAAATTGTACAACACTACAGAGTGAATAGAGACACACTACAAGAACTCTGCAACCTCTGTCATCCTCAGCACAGATCCAGGGTAAACTGAGGGGAACCCATCCCAGTGGAGACAAAGGTATGTGTAGCACTTAGAATCTTAGCTACAGGTACCTTTCAGAGACCAACAGGGGACATGCTGGGAGTGTCACAGGCATCAGCATCCAGGATCCTCCATCAATTTCCAAATGCTATGCTACAGCATGCCAGTGACCACATGTATTTTCCCTGTACTCTTGCAGATCTGGCCAGAAATATGCAGGAGTTCTACCCCGTTGCACATTGCTCTGAAGTACTGGGTGCCATAGATTCCACACAAGTAGAAATTAAGGCACCACTTGGGGAACAGGGAAGGCTCTACAATAGCAGAAATGGCTTTAACTCTGTTAACTGCCAAGTTATCTGTAATGTCAAGGGAATTATCTTGAATGTGTGTGCTGACATCCCTGTCCCTGGCAGTTACCACGACTCATATATCTGGCACACCTCCCAGCTGTGTCAGATGTTCACTAGTGGGGATATCCCACAGGTTCATTTACTGGGGGATGCAGGTTATGCACTGGAACCATGGCTGATAACACCCATCAGAAATGCACACACACCTGCTGAAGAGCACCATAATAAGGCAAACGCTCAAACCAGAAATATCATAAAGTGTGTCTTTGGACTGATGAAGTTACAGTTCTGGTGCCTAGATACATCTGAGGGACCCTGCAGTGCAATCCACAGAGATGTACTGAAATATTCACAATATGTGCCATGCTACAGAACATTGTACTGAGAAAAAGGCATCAGCAGGATCAACATGGAGAAGGACACCTCTCAACTGTACAGATTTTCGCAGAATGTCCAGATTTTTGCCTCATATTTTTGATGTGTTCCTCCTAAAATCTGTACCTTTCTGGCAAATAGCTGAGGATTGAAGTAATTAAATAATGACAAATATTTGAGTTTACGACTCCACATCTTAAGAAAATTCATGCTAAATTAAAACCTATTATTCTATCAACTTTCTAAGATTGTAAGAGCAATATTTAAAATCTGTCCCTATTTGTCCCCCCGTTATTTTAGGATTTGTCCAGATTTTTTGCTCTAAGAGGTTGAGAGGTATTCCAACCACCAATGTCACGGTCACCCCAGCCACATGCAGGTGAGGAGTTAGAGGGGGAAGCAGCAGCTGCTGTGGCTTAGGCACACTTAGGTGTACTCAATGTGCCCTAGCATTGGCTAAGAGGCAACACATAGCATACTCACCACTTAAGGGCCTAAAGCCTTCTCCTATGCACATACATATAGTAGCATTGATTGCAGGCAACCCTCCCAACCTTTACCAACACATGTAATGGCTGTGTACTGTAATATCAGACAGAGTAAGCCCTAAACTAAAACAGCTGCAACTGCTGGATTTACATGGTAAGTGTTGAACATGGAGTGTATTGTGTAATAATATGAATGACTGGCATATCCTTGCATTTTGTTATTTGGTAGTGTAAACAAGTCAAATGTGGGGGATTTGTACCAAAATGATCTTAACATGTGACAGCAGAGACTTATTTGACTTGTATGTGTCCATTATTAAGTAGTAGGCCTCAGACATCAAAGATTCAAATAGTCATATCTCTCAAAAGTAGTGATGGTCACTGCATGCCCTCAGTTTAGTACCATGCATTTTACTGGAAAATCATTAAAGGGAGGAGTTTGAAAGTAACGATTCACATTGTACTTTCGTGATTCAAAACATTCACAAGATCATTCACAATAAAGTTGGAAAATGTTGATGCTATCAACTGTCTAACTTTCTAAGATCAATATAAGTCAGCAATACAATTACCAGTTCAACGTCACAAATGCACATATAATAAGCACTAAGTCAGCTATGCACCCTGAGCATCAGACACAAAGCTTATGTATCCAAAAGATAAAAAACAGGGATATGGAACAGTTATCATCACTTGCCCAGGGTGTTGGGGGGCAGGGTTGCCTAGGCTGACAAAAAAGATAGGTCAGTGTATGTGAGTAAGAAAGAGAAGCAGGCAGACATTTGGATAAATTAACAGATGGCCAGTGAGACACAGCTGAACCAAGTAGCTATTATGTGTGTGTGTGTCTATAAGTGTCCTCTAGGTGAAATTAGTGTGTGAGTGTCTGCATGAACACAGCCAAGCTCTGTGCTAGCTCTACATCTTGGTATGTCAGACAGGTGTGAGCTGTGCATGGTAGAGGTGGCAGTTCATTATTGTCATCCCCTACCATGAGAACTTTCTGCCAGGCATTTCACTGGCACATTCCCACCCACAGGTAGATGAACTTCTGTTACCTGAACTTGACTGATGTCTGCTGGACAAGATCCCCTCACAAGTACACCCAGGACCACGACCTCATGGCCTGCCACATCTGGATGTGGACAGCTCACCCACTGGCAGAGCAGTGGAAATACTGCAACTATCAGAGTGTGATTGGGCATGGTGACATTGGCTAACAGCAGATGATGTGGCTGATCTATGCCCAGGAGGATGCTTTTCGCTCCTAGCAGATATTCTATCACAGACACTGCTCATTCCAATGTGTCATTCATCCATTCTATTGAATTGGCTACATGGTGAAAGCAGTCACACGTCAGCTTATGTCACATCTACAACCCTAAGCACTTCTCTGGAGCACCTATGGAATTGTGTCTTTGTCTCCATGACAGAACTAAACATACATTGAATGGCATGGGAAGACACACCTGGATCAGGTGGAAGATGGACAACAGGCTTCCTCTGAGCAACACTAACAACTCTCTTGCATGGCACCTCACCCATATTTTGGTTACGGTCAGAGTGAGCAGGCACTGAAGCCACAGTAACCACACTTCCCTGACCAATTGCCTCACCCTCCTCCTGTCCAATATCTGTGGGCTAACTGGAATGGGTAGGGGCAGGCCTATTGGCTGTGTCTGATAAAATTTCAGGGGATGACTGTATGTCAACCTCAGTGTCAGATTCAACCTCTGCACCCCCAGACTGTGCTTCTGTTTGGCCACCATCATCATTAGACTCTGCTGATATTCTGCCTGTGATAATAAGCAACAAACACAAGAAAAAATAATACCTAAACTACTATACTCCAATATATGCTAACTTAATAACAGTGCTGCCACTTTTAGACAGTACAGCAAAACACACAAGTGTCCTGACATCAACATCACATACTAAAATATTTCTTTGAATTGCTTATCAGTACTGACATAAAAATGTTTGGCTTACCATGTGCAGATGATGGTATCCACTGCATGCCAGATGGTTCCTGAAGAAGTTAAGCAAAAGGTAAGGACAACATCATCACAATTAACAGTAACACAGGGGGTAATACTTTTTCCCCTTTATATGTCCATTAACTATACTTTCAGCAAGAACTTGGATGACAACTATAATCTAAAGTAATCAATCAGAATGTGTTAACTATAGCAATCTTACCCCCCCACACAAAAAATATTGTAAAACAGAAGTAGTGTATTGATATAAATTGTTTTACTATACAATAGTATTCAACAACTGACATACAAAAGCCTACCTGAGAACTCTTCCTGGGACATGCTTGCTGTACCTGAAACAGTAGCACCAAGGTCAATGACATGCTGTTCTGCACTTTTCTGGGAGCTGTCTGGATCTTTTACAGTGGACAGGAATTCATCATTCGGTGTTAGTGGTGTCTCTGTAGCAGGCCCTTCTGGTACCCATTTGATCACAGCCCACTGCACCTGCTCTTCTCCATGCAGATGAGAGCATGTCAGTGGCCCCATGGTGCACCTGGTCGTATGTCCTACTGTGGCCACCCACTGCATTAACATCTGCAACAATATGCTGCCAAATCTGCATTCTGCATGAGATATCTCCATGTCCCCTTTCAAGCAGGAAGGCACCATGTTGCCTAAAAGCATCAACAATGACCTGATTGTCAAGGTCAGTGAATGATGGTTTTCAAGGATTGAGATACCTTGGTGGCATAGTCCTAGGTGTCCCAAAAGACAACAGAAGGATAATACACAGAAGTATCATATAACTACAAAATAACTTCCCAGATAAAAAAGAAATGGTAGCATTTTAGTATTACCCATTGAAGAAACATAAAACAGTCTAGAGACTTGAAATATGAACAACAGGCTGGATTGACAAAAAGGAGAGTTACAATAACAACATATCATTGTTTGTGCCATAACAGAAATGTAGCTTTGCCACCCCCTCCCCCCGGAAATGAACAGAAAAATGACACATTTTGCTAATAAACCATCTTTTAAATGCTAAAAGTGCTATCAAATGAACTATCCCTGAAACATGTCTATGGTTTTAACACAGAACATTCCATTTTAAGGTATTGCCAATTATGCATACCTGTGAAATGGCTTGACAAATATGCCCATTCCATCAATACACTTCTAACTAATGTAATCAGATAAAAGTGTAACAGCCTTTGGTAATATATATATATATATATATATATATATATATATATATATATATATATATATATTAAACTATTATACAGCTTTTTCTTAATTAAATTCCAGCAAATGGAGTATGTAGCTGACAAAATGCAAGCATACCTTTTCAAGTTCAGTAATCTTCTGTGCAGAAATTATTCCAAAGTAATAGCCCCTTTTCTGTGTTCTCCCACATTAACAAATCTCCTCAACTTCCGTTTCCCTAACTGCACATTTGCCTTTTCATGGTGTAGATTCTGGGCTTTCAGCATGGTGAAGATGCAAATTAGGTATATACTCATTAGAATTGCTGAATCCCAAATTGGCTCCATGTAGCAGATGTCAACGTGGTACAGGCACTCCCTCAGTGTTTGGTTTTAATGGATGGAAACTGTGAATGATTACTGGTTGGGAGAAGGAAAACACAACAGCACTGCAGGCTGCCCAACATCCAATGGATGTGTCAGGTTTGACTTACAAAGTGTTAGATATAATTTTGTCAGGGTTGGAAATGTAAGTAAACAGCACACAATTCACAGGTTGTGTTCATTAACATCCACCCCCCCTTCATTTGTTGGCAACTGCATATGATATTATTGCCAATTAATATCTTCACACATTTTAAGGACAATGATATAGAATGGCTTACAGACTGCATGTTTCAGATTACTGGTCAGGTAAGAGATGAATGACCAGCAAACACATACAGGTAAGACAGAGCTGTATATTTGAAAGCAATAGTCATAATTAGTTGTGTGATCACTTAGTGCACTTCACTATATCCAAAAATAATGTACAAATAAAAGTTGTATGGTTTCATATTACTGTAGTTGATGCAGTCAGTTGTATGTAGAATGATTTCAGTTCCTTGCTGCTAAGCTGTTTGCATGGCAAAGAAGGATAAGGCACCCTTTCTGTATTCAGAAGATTCATTGCAGCGAGAGTTCAAATCCAGACCTATGTAGAAATATCTCATGTGTCCTAACATGTTCTAGTGTGTATGTCATAAATTGCCTTTCCTTATTTCAACTACTTGTCCCTTTTTTCTTTTCATTTTTTGGGCCAGTGTTTTCATGATGTGCCACTTAGAGCAAACATGATAAATGGAGAAAAATGAATGCCAGGTTTGGCTGTGCTTATCTTGTTTGTGTGAAGTGGGGCAGTGAGCAAACTGGACTGGTGAGACACCCAGGAAGTAGACAGAACACCTGCAGAACACCTGCAAGCAGGGTGTCTGTAAAAGGGCAAAAGCTAAAAACAATACATTGTTGCAATTTCTGTATCTCATTGTGTAAGTGAACTTAGTGGCATTGCGCAGCATTGCATGGGGATTAGTAGGGTTCCCCAGAAGCTATAGCCATCAAACACCTGTAGACAAGACACAAGCAGTCAATAATTGAAACCAAGCACATTCTATTAATTCTATCTGGTACTGGGTAAACCTGCTAAGTGGCATTGCACAGCAGCTAACACAGAGACCTTAAGAATGATTAAGAAATTAGGACATTTCATGTAACTAGTTTTGTAGCAGCAGATATAAGTGTAGGGCTGGAGTACAGATGGTCCTAGGGTCTAGTACAGGGTGTGCAACCTATCTTTACTGTTGTGGCAGTTCAATTTATAGAAATGAACTGAAAAATAGATATGTGTTATTTCAGCATTCTTGGGGCAATATATGTAAGTGTAGGACTGCCATACTCATGGTTCTGGGTTCTAATACAGGATATTTCAGACATTTTTACTGTTGTTCCACTTCTTATTATATTAACTCTCATTTATAACACTCTGGATAGTGGAGCTGATATCAATTATTTGTATGAGGGATGAGACACCATTATTGTGTTCTAAATGTATGACTGAGGGTATACTGTCTACTATATTGCTGTAAGTATAATTCTGCTATCTCCACTTGCATGGCCTTCACAAATAAGTAAGACACATATACAACTGGATCTATATCCAGTAACCTTATCAGGTCACACACATGCATGTGTAACAGTTCAAATTGTCACTTGTATTTATGTATGATTCCTCACCATGTCTGAGCAGCCTGTCTTCTGTGGCAACAATGAACAATCAATGTTGTGGAAAAAAAATGTTTTCTCCCTTATGCCTAGGTTTGAATCCCACACTGTAGAAGTAGAGTTACCTTCCAATTTCCAATATATATTTACAGGCTACTTCAGTACACACTCCTCAAACTAAGGCCAAGTGTCAAATTAACCTTCCAACTTCAATAATTTTATTCCCCTCTGCTTGGCACTGCTGCACTCCACTTAACATCGTGCAAATGCAGTTGGCATCATTGCTCAGGTTTGCACACTGCCCATAAACACAACTGGAACTGGTGGGAAAACATCAGTTTCCATTGCCGTAGTTCAGCTGATAGACATGGCTGGCATTGTAGAGGAAAATACATACTTTAGGGACAGAGTTGGGGTGTCCAGGAGTCCAGGATATTTACTGGACTCCTGGTAAAGCACCACAACCAAAGGTTTCTGCAGGGGGACTGTTCTCACTCCCAGTAGAATTCTGAGGCATGGAATAGTTTGGCCCAGGCTGTATCCAATGCCACTAGTATACCACACAGTGGAGAGCAATGTAGGCATCATTTTAATGACCTATGCAGGAAAAAAAAGGGATACTCTCAACTGGGTGTTTGCAGAAATTTGAGACTGTGGACATCCAACAGCTGTGTAAGTATGACAATAACAGACTACTTGTAAGACTTAGAAAGATAAATATAGGCAAGACTGGTATGCATTATGCTCTTCTGTTCCTATCTGCTCTCACCAAATGTGAGTTCAATTGACAAGTTCATGTTGCTCAACTGGAGAGGCTGAGGGAAACAAGTGATATGTATACAGCAGAAGAAAAGTGTTATTGTAGTATTAAAAGTTAAAGGTAACTTATGTTGGTCTTTAATAGAGTTGTATCAAATTGAGCATGCATATCTCAACTGTAAAAATAAATATGCATGCATTAGTCGGTAGTGCAAACCAATTGTAAGAGTCCGATATTAGACTGTAGTCAGAAGTTGTGGGTTCACATAGCATGATTTCCAACTATACAATACTGCTATTTCTTCAATAATGTTTGCATTAAATTAAAAAACTTTTTTAGCAGTGGCACAAATGCCCTGCTGTAAACTGTAATCTGTATAACTGGAACACATATATGTGCAATATATGCACATTTCAAGGATTACTTTCAGCAATTTGTAGTATAGTGTGGATTTGTTAGGACATATACTTCCGATAAAAGAGTTGTATAATTGTGTTAATGCTCTATATGTCACATATGATGGCACTAATGTTATCTTTTTTTTGTCTCATCCCAACCCTTATCTCTGTTTGTTTTTTATTTTCTATTATATGTTTCCAAAATATCTCCATGTTATCCATGTGTACCACATCATGGAACGCTACCCAAAACAGTGAAGTAGGCCAGCCCAACTAGATTATCCTGCCCCTGCTCCACCAGCTCCAGCACCAATGCCTAGCACTTTGGAGAACCAACCTGGCAGCATTGCCTCTGCTGCCCCTGCACTACCTGTGTCCTCAGGTAATAATGCCCCAGAAGTTAGTGCAGTGGTACTCTCTGGGAGCAGTTGCAGAGGTGATGATTTCATCGCCCACAGGGAGCTGCCAGGGTTGGTGCATAGGTTCATGCACCACACCACTGGTGTATGCCTACACCAGATGGAGAGGCTACTTTCACTCATGGTCCATAGGAGGAGGAGATATCACGGACTCCAGCCATGAGTGGAGTAGGGGGAATATGATGACAGTCCAGTGGGTGAGGATTTTATTCTCACTGTCTCCAAGCTTGATGTCTATGAGCCTATGTTGTCCCCTCCCTCACTTCTGTCATGGTTGTATTCATCATAATCTCTGTTGGTTGTCTTGTTTGTCTAGTATGTTTACATTTGCTTCCTCACCTACCCAACTTACCTGACACAGACATACCTGAGTTTCTTACACAGCAGTCCTGTCTTACTGAATTAAAAAAAAAAAAATTGGCACCTGTCCCACAAAAAAAAAAAAAAAATCGTAACATACACGGCTATCCATTTCACACACGTGTCTTATTGACATAGTTGATTCAGTCCAATTAGCTATACAATATGTTTTCATTGTTGTCATCCCTCTTTGTGGAGGTGACATTTCAAATTTAATATTCTGCACATATTTTCAATTTACATTGTTAAAGAAATGGAGGTGTGGAGGTGACATTTCAAATTTAATATTCTGCACATATTTTCAATTTACATTGTTAAAGAAATGGATAGCTATGTTTATTTCCTACCTCCCTTCTGCACATTCCTGTATTGCTTTCCCTTTGTTCTTTCCCCTGCTTGTTCCCGATTTCACCAGTTTTCATATCTACCCCATTTTAACACCTATAATCTGGTCAAAAAATAGAATCACACACAACACACATAAATAACAAAATAGCAATAGATTCCTTCACTCATTGGCCTCTATGTTTGTGCGGAGTTTCGAAATGTGGACCAATGATCAGCAACAGTGAGTGTAGGTACAATGCTGTGTTTATCTCTGCACAATGCCTCTTAAACCTCTGAGCTGTGCCAACACACAGCAAGCAACACAGGTACTATAAAGAATTCATGTCATTGCATTATTGCTGTTTATTTAAAAGTCTTTAAAAATGTTAGATACACTTGGATTCGAATCCAGTATCATCTGGACTCATAATGAAATGTGAAAATGCATTTACACCTGCTGCCACCGATGAATTTAAGCAGCAGCTATGTTTCATAGACTCAATATGAACTCTCAGACTTTTCACAATGTGGCTCACATTTGTGTATTGCTTAACTATGTGCAGACATGGAAAGTACTGAAAATGTGTATCTCACATGTGCAAACACTTTGCCAACCATCATTCAAACCTGCTGCTCGCTGAGTTATGGAAAAGTAAATATTATTATTTACTACTACCATTTACTGTCCATTTCCTGTCTATGACATGAAATTACATGTGGCAACATGACAAACTGAAGGCACTGTCTTACAATACTTCAATGTGTTGCCTCCCTCCAGGTATTACAATTCTGGCGTCTCAGTACTTTTTCCACACATTTATCACCTACACTACAGACATTAATCTCAAATGTGTGATATGCAATGTGCATCAATCTAGTAAAATGCAGAGCTAGAACTGCTGACCGATAAGCCTAAAAAGCTGCAAGTCTTGGGCAAGGATCAGCATGAACCTAATCCACAGAGACATAAGTGACCTTCAACACACTTGATCAGACCCATTTAGGTATTTACAAGGGTAGATCTTGCTTATTAAACATTGTGAACATCTTTGATAATGACCTCAAAGACCTGGATGAGGCATAACAGGACATACTGCTATGCTGATTTATCCAAGGCCTTTGACAATATCCCCTTGTTAGGTATCATAGAGAAACTCTCCCATCTGGGTATTATCCCATACATTACTAAATGGATAGCGAACTGGCTCACTGACAGAATGCACATTGTCAAACTTGGGGACTGCACCTTCACCACTAGACCACCTACCAGTGGAATACCAAAGGGATCTGTGCTGGGCCCTCTTCTGTTTGGAAACTTTTTCTCTGAAGTCTAGGCAAAGGTAGATGGCCTGTGGCTTACCAGATCTGCAGATGACTGTCAACTGGATACAGTCATACAGAGTCACTCAACTATGTTAACATATTACAGAAGGACCTGACACAGACAAATGATTGGTGCCAAACTCATGGACTGACACTTAAAGTAAAAAATGTCTCATTGCTCCCTTTGGCAATGAAGTACTCCTGCTAATTATGATATATATAACACCACACCAACACAGTGTTGTGAGACTTGGGAACACATATTGATAGCAATCTACACTTCAATCACTCTGCCTCCATAGTGATGATATACACATTCTACATTGCCACTTCATAAGGCCATCACATCCAAGACCAGGAAGGTCATAGCTGTGCTTTACTCTACCCTTATCAGACCACTAATTGTAGCTCCCTTCTGCCTGTACCTCACCAGACACCATGCAACAACTGGAGAAAACACAGAAGTTTGTGACTGAGAGAATCCAGGGCCTCTCTAACATGACAAACATGGAAAGACTGAAATACCTGTCACTATAGTCAGCATCATGCAGGCTGCTGAGAGGTGACCTATGCCTGGCCTACAGAACAGTCTTAGACCCTTCTCTACTGTAAATGATGGGCATCTGCAAATCAAATGGGAAAAGAATTACTTGCTCCAGGAATCTCAACCTAGCCTGTAACATAAACAGAACATTCCGTGGATACAGATATATCTTCTAGTGACTGCCAGTCCTCTGTAATAGGCTACCACTGCATGTGAAGCAGTGCTCCTCAATGACCCTGTTCAGCTCAACCTTGACAACTGGATGGGTGATTGTAAATTCACCCCTGGGGTTGCACTTATTTCTCTCATTGACAGGCCCAGTCAGTGTTGATCATTACATATGTATGCTCACAACAACCATCTAACTATGCTCAATATGCACACTTGTGTTTTTATGCAGCTAGGCTTCTAAACACCCTATGGCCTTAGGCTGGTAACCTTCTATGAACCTATGAAGTTATGAACCTATGCAGGCCTCCCAACATCGTCTCTCCAACATGCCCTGCTGATGTCCTTCACTATAATTTGGCCTGCAGTCTTGTAAAAGTCAAATTGTGACATTGCACTTGTGTAAAGTACTGAATTCTGTAGGCTGTATACTTAAGTAGGGGTTCTATTGTCACTGCAGTCAACTGTGTGTGTGTGTGTGTGTGTGTGTGTGTGTGTGTGTGTGTGTGTGTGTCTGTGTATATTTGTGCGCTTCCTTGATATTACACAGAGCCCTTTTCACCAGCATGTGCGACACTGCTATCACTATTTTCTCAACAGGCACAGCTGATGTCATCAGCTATACAGTGTTGCCTGAGAAACTACAAGTCAGACTTTCATTGTGGTGCTTGCCTTAAAGACAGTGGTCTGTAGTTTATGTACTTAGCTAAGGGTTTTATTCTCACTGCAGTCAACTGGGGATGGGTGCTTGTGTGTGTGTACTCGTGCTTAACATTACAGAAAGCTTTTTAAGCCAGCATGTGGGACACTGTTATTACCATATTCTCCTCAACAGACACTGCTGATGTTAACAGATATCCTTCCCATTGTTATGTCATCTTGTGTGACAGTCACATAACTCACATTTTCAATGTGCAGTCTGTACTTAACCATATTAATATGTGATTGGTACTGCTGTTGCAACCGTCTTCCATTGACATGTACCTTTATCTGTTGTACATTAGTTTGTTTCATCTGTCCTCTTTCTCTGTGTTAATTCTTACAATTCAACTGTGTGTCTCTATTCAATATATGCACGCCCCCTGAGTGTTTATTTTACATGGCAGTCCATGTACCCTTACAGATCATTTACGCAACTTCAGCACATAATGCCAGGAATGGAATTTGACAATACTCTGCTCTGTAGATACACTGTCCTGTACTGTGTTTGGATGATACACTTAATAGTCATACCTCTCAACTGTACAGATTTTCACATAATGCCCAGATGTGTTCCTTATCAAGTTTGTGGCTTTTTGCCATATCACTAGGCTGATCTCAGGACTGATGTGACTCAATAATTACATGCATTTGAATGTTACACTTCAAATCCTTCAGAACATGTATCTTAACACAAACATACTTGTAATTCGAGCATATTTCTAATGAGCAAATATGTCAAATATGTACCTATTTCTGGGTCACTGTCCCCACAATTATGCTGGCCTTTGTCCAGATGTCTTGCACTAAGAGACTGAGAGCTATCTGTGAAGCCCTGGTGAACATTGTGGCATTCTGTGCAAAGCCATGGACTTTCAGTGCTCTGATTTAAACAGTAGTGTTATCCATCTGTGCTTCCATAGTTTCCTGGTTGGCAACACAGTGCTCCAAATCTGTCAAATTGCAAGGACATCTCTTGTGCACAGCCCTCTTCAGGTCATCCCAGAGGTTTTCTACTGGATTTAGGTCTGGGCTCTGGCTGGCCATTCCAAAACTTTAATTTTCTTCTCGTGGAGACTTTATTTTGTTGATCTGGATGTATGCTTGGGGTCATTATCATGTTAAAAGGTGAAATTCCTCTTCATCTTCATCTATCTAGCTGATGCCTGGAGGTTTTGTGTCAAAAGTGACTAGTATTTGGAACTGTTCATAATTCCCTCCACCTTGAGTAAAGCCCCAGTTCCAGCTGAAGAAAAAACCCCCAAAGCATGATACTGCCACTGCCATGCTTCACCATGGGAATGTTGTTTTTTTGGTGATGCAAAGTGATGTTTTTGCACCAGACATACCTTTGTTTAGGTGTTTGCCTTACAAACACAAGGTACAGGGTTTGAATCTCACAGGGGATAATTGGCTAGGCTTAAAATGGCTCACAAGGGCAGTTAGCCTAGTACTAACCTATGAACCTATGAACCTATGAATTGTGGCCAGAAAGAACACATTTTTCCACATGCTTTTGGGAGACTTGATGTATTATTTTTCAAATTTTAGCCAGACCTGGATGTTTTTCTGTGCAAGAAAAGGCTTCCATTTTGCAATCCTACCCCATAGTCCAGACATATGGAGAATATGGGAGATTGTTGTCATATGTAGTACACAACCAGTACTTGCCAGAAATTCCTGAAGCTCCTTTGGTGCTGCTGTAGGTCTCTTGGCAGCCTCCCTGGCCAGTTTTTGTCTTGTGTTTTCATCAGTTTTGGAGGGAAGTCCAGTTCCTTGCAATGTCACTGTTGTTTCATATTTTCTCCACTTTTTGATGACTGCCTTCACTGTGTTTCATGGTATATCTAATGATGTGGAAATATTTTGAGCCCTTCTCTTGAACAATACCTTGCAACAATGAGATCCCTTTGATGCAAACAATGGCTTTTGCTATAGCAAGCAACTGAATAAATGTTAGGAAAATCCTACCAGGACAGCTGAATTTTATTTATGGTTAATTAGAGTCTCTTTATTTGATGGCAGGTGTGTACACGAGAAGACTGAATGCTGTAATTAAAACAAAAGTTACTTCAACAAAGTATTAGTTTAAGGGTATGCACACTTACTCAATCAGCTTATTGTACATTTTTTATTTTTTATATTTTTTCCTAGATTTCAGATTTGTTTGTTTTTCAGTTGAATTCTACAGGTTATATGTCACATTAAGGTGGGAAAAGTTTTGAAATTATTTATTGTGGTCTCATTTTTTTATGTTACAAAAACCTGGCATTTTAACAGGGGTAAGTACAGTTTTTATATCCACTGGATATATCTATCTATATATATATATACATATATATATATATATATATATATATATATATATATATATATATATGTGTGTGTGTGTGTGTGTGTGTGTGTGTGTGTATAGACACATATATCTATCTATATATATATATATATATATATATATATATATATATGCATACACACATATATATATATATATATATATATATGCATACACATATATATATATATATATATATATATATATATATATATATATATACATACACACACACACACACACACATATATATATATATATATATATATATATATATACACACTCACACACACACACACACACACACATAGATATATATATATATATATATATATATATATATATATATATATATATATATATATATATATATATATGGGTCTACTAAAATAGAGCATTTCACTGACACATGCTTTAAGTTCACCGACTATTCAAAACTCGACTGTCACTTTACCGACAAACGCTATATGATTACCACGTATTCAAACAGTTTACTAAACAAATACAGATATAACTATCTAACTCCACGTTAAGAAACACGTAAACATTAGGCAACAGAAATACTATCTAATTACCACTTGTCCATAGAGTTGACTAATAAATACAGATATACCTTTATGACTCCACGTTAACAAACACGTAACAGTGGCTCACACGTAAGGATGAACAAACGCTCTGGTAGAACATTTTCTATTACTGTAACTACTTAGTTATGTATATATAATTGATTTCTTAGCATTATAGCACAGCGTAGTAGGATACTATTTCATACTACAAAGCTGTCGCTGCAAAGTAGATGGAACAGTGTATCTTAAACAGGTACTTGGTGCATACTGTTTAACTCATAGGGAAAATATACGCTACGATATGTATGTAGAGAAATGTACGCTACCATGTATATCCGTATGTTCCTGATATTGTAACATGTGATATGTTTAAGTTGAGGTTTGTAAACTGTATATTTTAATCAGATGACTTTCTGTTCTGCTTTTTTAACATAGTATACTATTTGTTTACATTACGGATTATTCTTGTTACATCCCACTGATATAGCGTTTGTCGGTAAAGTGACAGTCGAGTTTTTGAATAGTCGGTGAACTAACGTTTCGGACATTTGAGGTCGGTAAAGCATGTGTCGGTGAAATGCATGCTCGGTCTATCAAAGTAGACCCATATATATATATATATATATATATATATATATATATATATATATATATATATATATATATATTTATGGGATCTGTACTGATCCCTGAATGAAATTTTCACCGAAGAAGCACTTTTGCATAAGTATGCCTGATGTGGAGGTCGTACTATGGTGCGGATAAGGGAAAATACCATTTTCCCCTCTGTAGTGCGATCTCGGAGTGAGAATATTAAAGTAGGGGGGTGGGGGGTACGTTAATTTATTGTTTTTTTTTTGTTTGTTGTGTTTGTTTAACACACTTTAGCGAAACCACTTTTTTCAGTGAAAGCACTTTCGTTAAAATGTGCTTGGTGATAGTGGATTCAGACTGTTGAATTTTTGTTCAACAGTCCTAGATATATATATATATATATAGTTTACTATCATATACTCAAAGTTCAAAACAAAATCGATCCACATCTGTGAATCAGATGTGCAAAGTTGAAAATATCAAGTAGGTCAGAATGTCGAAGGGTCCCACTTTCGGCAGTTAGTTAAGCAAGACCCTAGTGCACATTAGCAAATGCCATCTTTTTGCAGGAGGGCTACACCCCCCACACCACCCACATCCCCTTCAAATAATATATTCCAACTCCAAGATGGTACTACCGTGGGGAAAAAGGTTATTTTTTGATCCCCACTGTACTGCAGTTTGTGTTCAGAATGCCTTAGACGGGTGTGCAAATGAACTGTTGCATTTGCTAATCTGAACACTTGCACTTCTCCAGGTTAGACGAAATAGGAATTGTCCAACTGTTTTTTGACACTCCCAATTTCATCTAACAAGTACTCAGCATTTTGATAGTAAACCTATATATATATATAACTAAACACATATATATATATATATATATATATATATATATATATATATATATATTGATCTACTTCACTAGCTGAGAGTTTCAAAAATTTGAAATGCAAATGGTTGAGACAATTGGACTGAAGTTTTGAAACTTTGAAATTGTAATAAAAAATATATTTTTTTTCACGTTTTTGCAGGGGGGGGGGCAAGCCCCACCCCTGCATCCCACACCCCCTGCTAAATCAATATACCAACTCTGAGACTGCACTACAGTGAGGAAAAGGACAAATTTATCATTCCACACTGTATGACTATCTCCATTAAAAACGTTTGAAGTTTCAAAAGTTCAATCTTATGGTGTCAAACATTTGCAGTTCAAAGTTTTGAAACTTCAAGCTTTTGAAGGGAATCCATGTGTATGCCTGTATATGTTTTGTGTGTGTGTGTACATTGTTTGTGTGTGTAAAAAAAATTGAATATTTAATAAAGCTCAATTATACAAAGTCAAGTGAAGTTACTACATCAATTATTTATTACTCTTACCATATCCAACAGTAGCACATTATTCAAACAGTTGTTTTATATATATATTTTAAGAAGGTTTTCACAAAAATTATACATTTTTCTACTATGTGTTTAGCTCAATGGACTCTTTATTGGTGATGAATGCAATTACCTCCTCATACAACCTGTTTTAAATCAACATACAAATCAAATTTGCTGACATTATCACTCAAGTAGCAAGTTCATAAAAAGAAGACAAAAAACGTAAAACTGCAAGTTGGCCAAAAGTTTATATTTTCTGTTAAATTATTCTTGATGATTTTATTTTTATTAGTGCTTAGAAAACTTGATACTAATATCACAATTTATAACTGCAGATGTAAAGAATCTCGTTGTGTAGTACTGCATTAGTGGTAACACATAAGTAAGTTACCTCTGCTAACTAGACTTTGTAACATACATTTAGAAACTATAAATCAAGCATTTTTAGTTTTTAATGCTTATAAATATCAGTTAATGGATGGATAATGAGGTAGTGTAACCCAATCACAGTGATATGCAAACTGGACTAGATACTGGTAAATTCACAATTGCTGTCCCACAGTCTTGTCTGTTGCATTTCAAGTTGTACACAGCGTGTTGTTTTCCAAAGTCAGTAGCTGATTTTTATTTTATCAGCATGTGTAGAATTAATATAAATAACCAATAATAAAATCTTTCATTTAAAATGATATATCCCTTTGTTGCTTAGCATGCTCTTGCTAAGAGCCTTTCTTGTATCCTGTTTGCTAATACTATATATATGCATCTCTATGTTCGCACATATAGCTCACTATTTTAATTATATAAAAGCAGCTGCTATCACAAATATATGTGTGTGTGTGTGTGTGTGTGTGTGTGTGTGTGTGTGTGTGTGTGTGTGTGTGTGTGTGTGCTAAAACACTGTGTTATTATTTTAAAATGCGGAGTGAAACATTTACTAAATTAGTCTGAGTATATTCCTATATAACAGCAGTACATTTGAAAAAGAAGCAATTTTATTTTTGAAATTTCTTAATAATACAGTATTAGCACTACAAAGGCAGTTAATAGAGGGACATTTGTGCTGCGAGATCAGGAACAATAAATGCACTGGGAAAATGTGTCTATGTCAGTTGACTTTAAATGCCTTTCCTTAAGATGCAGGTGGCAAACACAAAATGGATAATGGATTTTGTGAATTGATGTTAAATGAATGTGTTATCAATAAAACTTATTTTTGACTGTTTACATATACACATAACGTATAGAGCCAAATGTGATATGTAAAGACTCATTAGTTAAGCCTTTGTCTGTTTTCATTAATTCAGAAATTATGGATTTAGTCCAGAAGAGAAGATTATCTCTAACATTTGCAGGTCATTACTTTAACTTTGTAACTGATTTCATGTTATTCAGCAATTAATAGTTTCTATAGTAGGGCGGAGACACGATGGCTAATTGATAGTAGCAGTTTCTCAGAGCTCAATGAAACTAAAATAAAAAACAGGAAATAACATTATATTTTAGCAAAAATACTTAGAATTGATAGATGACAGTATAAACTATATTATTAGTAACAATTGGTGAACTTAGGAGAGTTTTTCCCTGTCAAATTATAAAGGAGAATATATCACTTGTGGAGATGAGCACTTTGAAGACTTCTCACACTGACATGGCTTTAAAAAAAGAAATCCAACTTGTGACATCTGCTTTACAAGAACTCTCACTAAAAATGGATGATTTTAAAGAGAATTTACAAAATCTCAAGGAAAACTGATAGAAACAAACAGATTCACTGAAGGAACTTATACAGTAGCACCAATCCAAAATAAACTTAGAAACATCCCTGAATGATCTTGATGGAAGACTGAAAGAAGAAGAAATCCAGAAAGGTTTTCCTCATCAAACAAAACACTTGGCTTCTCAATAAAGTGGATGGCCTGGAAAACAGGGAGAGAAGGTCAAACATAAGGATTTTTGGCATCCCCTGAGAAAGCTGAAGGAGAAGATATCATTTCTTTCCTGAACACCTGGATTCCAGAGATCTTAGACTTAAAAGAAGGTTTTTCTTTTGGTATTGAAAGGGCTCATAGAGCGTTAGGAAAACCAGTGTCAACATCCTCTTCTACTCCTCCCTGATCAATAGTCATAAAGTTTCTATCTTATTTGGATAAAGAGTTAGTCCTAAAAATCTGCTTGGAGGAAAAGTCCATTAAAATATAATCAAAACTCAATTAGGTTTGACAACGACTATTGTACTAGAGTTTTGGAACAGAGGAAAAAGCTTGGTTATTAATAAAACTGTTAAAGCAGAATAACATCAAAACTCATCTTGACTTTCCTGCTAGAATAAACATTCTATATCAAGATGAAATTAGATAATTCAATACTTTGGAAGAAGCCACTGCTTTTATTAAAAACAAAAACATTATTTCCTTACCTGAAGATATGGAATGGGCATCTGCATCTCTGAAGAGGGTTCCTGGTAAATCTTCTTGGACTGATGTTAAAAAGAAAAAAAAAAAAACTGAGTCAAAAATTGTTGTTCTCACTAAATCTCTCAAAGCATGTAGTGTAACTTGACTCTAATTTGTTTTATACTTGCTAAATATTCAAATAAGGTATGTCATGAAAGTATTTTCCTTTTTTCTCTTTACTTTTTTCATTTCTCTACTTTTTATTGTTCATATAAAAATTAAATAATTGATTTATTGTGTTTTCATTAATAATAGACAATATTTTAGTTTTAGAGAACAAAAGTCCTTCCAGGAGGCAGACAACAGCAATTTCCAATGTAGTTCAAAGAATAATCCTCAAAAACAGTCTTCAAAGACAGCTCCACAAGGAAAATCAGGAACATTCAATTCTGATAAAACACAGCACTCAGGTGTATGAAAAAAGTTAAAATAGCACCTGTTTAAATACCAAACAACTGAGCAGATGATCAATCAACATGTCACAAAAAACTTGCCTAAAGGATAAAATACAAAAATACATTTAAAACACACATAAATATATATAACTAGATGTATAACTAAATGTATAAAGTGCATAAATAAGTATACATAGAAAATAATGAATAATAAATAAAACTAATAAAAACAATTACCAATGTAGTTTCCTTTTCTTTAATGTTGGCTTCATGGGCATACTATCATTCAAACCATGGCCAAAAGTAGCCCTCAGCATAACAATCCCTCTGACATCACTAAACCTGTCACTAACAATAGCTTTTGATATTACCATGAACTTGAAGCTATGGTTGGTACCTTTCTCTATAACATGTTTTGCTAGGGCATTAACCCTAGAGCCTTTGGCAATGTGATAAACATGCTCCCTGATTCTCTCCTTTAACATCCTATCTGTTTTTCCAACATAAAAACTTTGACACAGAGAGCACACCGCAAGATAAACAACATGCTTAGTATTGCAACTAGCACTAACCCTTATATCAAATATTCTTTTGGTGTCAGGATGTTGAAAGGTAACTCCCTCTAAAATGTAAGTGCACTGGTTGCATTTGCCACATGGTTTAGTACCACTAGCTACATCATCCAACCCACATATTTTAGGTATACACAACCTCCTCTTCAGATTTCTCTTATTCTTAAAAGTAAACTGGGGCACTTCTCCTATTATGTCTTTCAAAACCGGATCTGTCAACAGTATATTCCAATGCTCATTAAATACATTGGTGTACTTCCTAACATCTCGAATACACATGGCAAGCTTAGTGTCACTACTCAATAAATTCTTCTTCCTCTTATCCCCACCTGAGAAATAAGGTTTAGCTCTACTAGTTCTTAGTTGCCTAACCTCAGAACTCCTATCCTCCACCAACCTTCCTTCATAACCTCTGCCCCTTAATTCCTCACTGGTGGTTTTAAGTTGTTGTTCAAAGTCACTATCCCTAAAATTCAGCCTAGAGGCTCTAAAAAGTTGATTCTGTACAATATTGGTAAACACATGCCTCGGATGCATACTATCCCTGCTGAGCAGACTATTAAGTCTCAGTTGGCTTGGGAGATGGAATTCATTCACTCCAGTCCATATGAAGAGAATATTATTTTATACCGGAGATTTGTTGATGATCTTTTTATTTTGTGGGGAGGCACTGAGGATGAATTGTTAACTTTTGTTAATTATTTGAATGGGACTACCACCTTCTGGAAATTTACTTTGGGGTACTCTAAGTCAAGCATTAGTTTTCTTGATGTCTTAGTAGAGAAGAATGAATCTGGGGATATCTACACTAAATTACAGAGGAAGGAATGTTATGTTAATAGTCTGCTCAGCAGGGATAGTATGCATCCTTTTTTAGAGCCTCTAGGCTGAATGTTAGGGATAGTGACTTTGAACAACAACTTAAAACCACCAGTGAGGAATTAAGGGGCAGAGGTTATGAAGGAAGGTTGGTGGAGGATAGGAGTTCTGAGGTTAGGCAACTAAGAACTAGTAGAGCTAAACCTTATTTCTCAGGTGGGGATAAGAGGAAGAATAATTTATTGAGTAGTGAAACTAAGCTTGCCATGTGTATTCCGTACACTAGAGATGTTAGGAAGTACACCAATGTATTTAATGAGCATTGGAATATACTGTTGACAGATCCGGTTTTGAAAGACATAATAGGAGAAGTGCCCCAGTTTACTTTTAAGAATAAGAGAAATCTGAAGCGGAGGTTGTGTATACCTAAAAGATGTGGGTTGGATGATGTAGTTAGTGATACTAAACCATGTGGCAAATGCAACCAGTGCACTTACATTTTAGAGGGAGTTACCTTTCAACATCCTGACACCAAAAGAATATTTGATATAAGGGTTAGTGCTAGTTGCTATACTAAGCATGTTGTTTATCTTGCGGTGTGCTCTCTGTGTCAAAGTTTTTATGTTGGAAAAACAGATAGGATGTTAAAGGAGAGAATCAGGGAGCATGTTTATCACATTGCCAAAGGCTCTAGGGTTAATACCCTAGCAAAACATGTTATAGAGAAATGTACCAACCATAGCTTCAAGTTCATGGTAATATCAAAAGCTATTGTTAGTGACAGGTTTAGTGATGTCAGAGGAAGAACTGAAGAACTTGAAGCTAGGTGGATTGTTATGCTGAGGGCTACTTTTGGCCATGGTTTGAATGATAGTATGCCCATGAAGCCAACATTAAAGAAAAGGAAACTATGTAGGTAATTGTTTTTATTAGTTTTATTTATTATTCATTATTTTCTATGTATACTTATTTATGCACTTTATACATTTAGTTATACATCTAGTTATATATATTTATGTGTGTTTTAAATGTATTTTTGTATTTTATCCTTTAGGCAAGTTTTTTGTGACATGTTGCCTTTAAACTAATTGATCATGTGCTCAGTTGTCTGGTATTTAAACAGGTGCTATTTTAACTTTTTTCATACACCTGAAGAAGCAGTAGTGAAAGCGCTTGTGTTTGGTTCGAATAAAGCAGTGCTGTGTTTTATCAGAATTGAATGTTCCTGTTTTTCCTTGTGGAGCTGTCTTTGAAGACTGTTTTTGTGGATTATTCTTTGAACTACATTGGAAATTGCTGTTGTCTGCCTCCTGGAAGGACTTTTGTTCTCTGGTACTGTATTGTTTCTTTCAGTTTTACTTCTGGAGGTTATAGGAGTTCATTGGGAGTATATATTCTTCTTATTTAGAATATTTTAGTTTTATTTGAGTGATAAAACTAAACAGTAAACTGTCTCTGCTTTTATGACCTTAAGATGACATGCTTTAAACTGTCTCTGCTTTTATGACCTTAAGATGACATGCTTTAGTTCAGATAATACATAGTCTTTTTGCTATGCTAAATGCTTTTCCGAGTTGTTGCATAGGTATAGTCACTGCTCAGTTCAATTCACCTAAATTGTTTTGGATACATTAGATAACAAGTCATATTTATGATTTAGTATATTATCAACAAAGTTTTTCATTTCTTACAATTTGTGATTGTTGAGAGAAAAATTTTTGGTACCTGTGTGAACTAGAAGCAGTTTGTTGGCTTTTGATATAAATCGGGTCTTTCTGGCATTTTATGTTTATATGCTTTATGACACAAGGTTTTTAAATGGTTGCTATTTATGATTTCTGTAGAGTTTAATGTTATAGTTACTGTTTGCTTCCCATTTGCAACGGACTTGCTTTATTCAATATGAATTCGGCAGAGGCACTGTGTTTCCTGCAATTTTACAAGTATGTATCTCTCGTATGTTTACATAGCAGCAGCGGTTTATTGTTAGCTGTCCATAGTTGTATGAGTGTCTCTAAGATATGGATCATTCATGTTTGGTTTACCTGGTGAGAGCTAATGCTACATAAAATGACTCTGTGATTGAAAATAGAGAGTGATGACATGAATTTAGTGGTCTATTCAGCCTAATAAAATAGGTGCTTCCGCTGGGCTGTGAAAGCCTTTATGCAATGGGAGAGGTATGTTTTAGAATTCTTTGAAAAGACTGTGATCAGATGATTGGATTTTGCTGGTTATATAGGGTCCAGTTATGGGAGAGGATGTATGACACTGATTTTTTGTGTGTTGTATTAGTTGTGGAGTCCGGAGTTGGTTTGATGTGTGTTGGATGCTAATTTAGTGATTGAAACTATCCGAGGTTCAAACCTTACATTTGTTACTATAAATAAGCAGACTTTGTGATTCAGTTAGAGTGGGGTCAGGAAACCGTGCTCTGTAGCATGCTGAGTGGGAAAATATCAATATGTAATTTAAGAAGTGAAGCTTTTTCATTTAGCTCGTGACATTATGCATTATCTACAATCAGATCAGATTACATTACATTTAGTGTGTGTATATGCAAGACTAATTGCGGATGTCAAGACTCTGATTGGTCAATACAGAATAGTGGGCTTCTCTCAGATGAATTATGTGCTACACTGTCTGCAAACATATTCACTGTTCCTTTTCATATTTGTGATTATATTTTTGTGGTCAAATATTTACAGATATGTTATTTTTCCTGCAAACAGTTTATTATAGGCTCTGTTTCTAGTGAAAGTACTTGATTATTTATAAATAGCTCTTTATGAATAATTGCTCAAGTTCATTTAGGTTCATTTAACTATATATATTTTTTCATTTATATAACCCCTTTTTTCTATGCAATTAGCAAGTGTTTAGTATAGTCTTATACATATGCAGGAAATGCTTATGGCTAATGGCAATAACTGTAAGGATACTGGAATACTATACTAAACCCTGGGCAATATATGTGTGAATAATTTGGATTGAATTATAATGCATTTAATATGAAGTTTATACTGTATCTTGGATATTATTTTATGTTTCAGCTGTCATGTTCTCAGTAATTCTAAAGTCATGGTCTTTAGTATATTAGTTCTTTGTGATAGGGAAAGAGCTAAGTAGTGTTTATAACTTATGATAACACAGCAAAGAAGTTATGGGTTTCAGTATTACCCTATTATCATGGTAGATAAATACACCTAACTTTGTCTTAATACTGCCCTTTGAGTCATTCACTTTTAAGACCTGTTATCCATAGTAAGTCTTATATAAAATAATGACATCTACTATTTTTGTCATATTAACAGATACCAATTAATTAGTATTGATTCTTAGTCATTTAAACATCTGATATTCTATAAGTTTAGAAGTTAATTAAAGACAAGTACATTCTATGGAATATTTCTAATAACCTATTGTTAACATAATTTGTGAATGTTATACACTCAACTATGTACTAATACCTAATTCTTGTGATGTTTTCTAGAGGGAAATTGTCATGATAAGAATTTACAAATAGGACAAGTAAATATAAATACTAAATTATTCTCTGATTTTGTTCTGTCATTCTTGAGTTTTTATTAAAACCAACTCAGATAACATTCTTAGGTATATTAGGCAATCGTAACACTTACAAACATCTGCATTTTATTGAACTCAGTTTTAATAGATATATGTAACACAATCCCAGCAATAAAACCTCCAAGGTCCACACCTCCAAATGCAAAAAATATAGTAGAAAAAACAGGAATGAGGAACTCCACGATGGTATAGCAGACAAAACACTTCTTTATTGTAACCAAAAGAACAGGAAAGATGAGCGCTTTCTCGTACACACTGTACGCTTCTTCAGATCTAAATTATGTAAAATGTAAAAGCTCTTATATAGTACTTCCAATCACTTATTCAATAATTAGCATCCTAATCAGCATCCCAATTAATTGGGCAAAGTATGCAATTAAACATTCTAAATAGTGCTTAACATTCAACAGAAGCCGAGAAATGTATTTCCTGTTGCTGCAAAACAGCAGCATCACATTAAACTCTCATATATATTAAGAAAATTTCATTGTAGAAAAACATAATAAAACGTTAGTGTCCCACATTACTCAGATTCATAGTTTGGCTTAGAATAAGTCAAAAATGTGTGTACCACAAGTATATGAGACACTTCAACATTAAAAAACATCACAAAAGTCTAACATCATTATATACTTAAATAAAATACATGCATAAAACAGTTTTAATAGATAAGATAGATTTACTCAGATTGTTACTAAAACTGATGTTTCTTTAAACTATTAAGCACTGAAATTCAGATTATATATATTCTAATATGTCTTTTGTTTCCTTAGTGAATAATTACTGTAAAAATGTTAATGTTTTAACTATATTGTATGTAACTTTTATTTCTAAAATCTAAGTGGAATCAATATCTGATTAGTTGTTTATTACTACTATAATTCACTTAATTTATAATATATTCTCCACTTCTTACTTTGATTTCATGGGCTCGAACTAACAAAGGTTGTTGGTTGGGATAGGTAGTCTAGCAGATTTAGTTTTGTTTACTAGACTAGGAATGCATCTCATTCCATGTATAGGGTGTATTAAAGTTTATATAATAGTTAAATTTGCTAATTTTTTGCTATTCAACTGTTTCTCTAGTTTTGAAATGCCTGACATATTTTTTTTTACTTTTATGTTTCATGGGAAAAGTTATTTGGATTGAGACAAATAGAAATCTAACAATTGATATTCTGTTATCTATTCGGGAAGATAATTATGTATTCAGATTATAATAATACAAGTATCTCTATTATTTGTCATCTTAAAAAATTCTGATATGGATTTAAGTTTGATATCCTTAAATACTAATGGCTTAAACAACCCATATAAGAGAGCTAACCTATCAAGGTATCTTAAATTAAACAAGGCTCAAGTGTGTTTTCTCCAAGAGACTCATTTTAAAATGAATGACAAATCTATATGGGATCCTAAGAAATGCACAATACTAGTTCAATCTTCTTATAAAAATAAGACCAGAGGAGTAACAATTCTATGGAAAAAGACTTTTTTAAATCCCCAAATTATGTACAAACATGTAGATAATGATGGACACATGGCTTTAGTTATATTTAAGTTTAATAATAGAATTTGGATCCTGGTTAATTTATACTGGTTCCTGGGTATGGGGGTTGGACTAGCTAAGAAACACTTAGACTTTATTGCAACCACTTCTAAAGGTAATATTATACTAGGAGGTGATTTCAATTGTATCACAGATACTACAGAAACTACAAATATGAAATCTCCTAGGCTATTGACCTCAGCCAAACAGTTAAAAATGGACAGAAATGTTTAAATTAAAAGATACCTATAATGCTCTGGGACCAAATTCTTTACTCTTCAAACACCAGGACTATAGGCATGGCACCCAAACTGGAATAGATAAAATTTATAACTCTCAAGATCTTTATTCTAAATTTTTTAATTTTTCAATACAACTTTGTCCCTTTACATATCATAACTCCCTTTTATTAATAATTTACTTGGAATTCAATCCGTTAGTTATCAGTTTGAGGATTCCTTCATATATCACAAAAATTAGAGATTTTAAATCCTGGATAACTTCTGAACTCCAGTTCTTCCTAGAGATTAATTACAAACCTGAAACAAACATAATTATGGTCTGGATTCTCTTAATGCCTATTTATATGGTAAAACCATTAGCTGGTACAAAAATAAAATTAAGGAATGGACTCAGAGTTACAGCAACTCCAAACTCAAATCTTGTCTCTTAAATCTAATAAGAACTTAATTGCTATGGATAATAAGAAAAAAATAGATGAAGCAAATAAGAAATACAATGAACTATTATCTCATAAAACTAATCTAGCTATGGAAAGACTGAAATTAAATTATTATGCTACTTCTCCTGAGCATCTTCATAACCTATCTATCAAAAATTAATAATATTGATAGCATCTTTCATGAAGGAAAGAAAAAAAAGTCTCGGGCATAAGTAACATTCGGGCTTTTAATTATCATTATGCAGAACATCATAAAGATAAAACAAATACAAAATTAATTTAAGAAGTTAGAAAATATAGTTTCCAGCATAACAAGAATTCCTGAGGAATTAAGGCTAGATTTACAAAAAACTATTTCTCAGAAGAAAATTATAGACAGGATTAAAGGAAGTAAGTCTAATAATGCACCTGGAATAGATGGCTTAATTATCAAAATTTATAGATTGTTTCCCCCATTCTATAATCTCTCTTCTACATAAAACCTTTCTTGAAGTTGAAACTTTATCAAAAATTCCTTCTCCTTGGAGATATTCTCCAATTTCCCCTATATTAAAAGAGAATAAAGACCCTAATCAATATAACTCCTATAGACAAATTTCTTTGTCGAATAATGATTATAAACTAATTATGTCAATTATGGTCAACAGATTGAAAATACCCATATCTAAAATAATTAATGAAGACCAAACTGGTTTCATACATAATAGGCATACACAGGATAATATTAAAAGAGTATTAATCCTAGTAGATTATCTCAATAGAGGAAACCATGAAGCATTGATACTAGGTTTAGACATTCAAAAGGCATTTGACTCCTTAAATTGGGATTATTTAATTAAAGTCTTACAGTTATTTGACTTTTCCCCTATTTTATAACACTTATAAAGAAAATCTATGAAAATAATCTAGCATATGTCAAAATAGGTCCCTTTACTTCCAAAGCAATCCAAATCACTAGAGGTACTAGACAATGATGTCCTATGTTCTCCATCCTATTTGCTCTGACCATAGAAATACTTGCCATCTTAATATGTAACAATCCAAAGATAAGAGGTATAAAAATATATGATCAATATAGTTTCAAAATAATGATGTTTGCTGATGATGTCCTACTTACTTTACATAACTCTAAACAAGTGTTAAGTGAAGTGGATAGAGTAATAACAAATTTTCAAAAAATCTCAGGACTCTCCCTCAACAAATCAAAAATATTTTTATTAAATAAAAAAGGGCATACAGGTACCAGTTAATCATATTATTGGTAACCAAGTTTTAGCTCTAGACAACTTAGGAATAGTCCTATATAAGAATATAGGGGAAACTTTACAGTTTAACTATGCCAAAACCATGGACTTAATCAACACATTGATAAAAAATGGAATATGTTTATAACATTTGATGATATGTTATAACTGATAAAAATGGTTTTGCTACCCAAAATATTATATATAGCACTTCCATCAGAAAAAAAAATCTTAAAGAAATTACTTCAATTTTGATGAAATTCCTATTGTACCCTAAAAGAAATAGAGTGGCATATTCTCATCACATCAAAAAATGGGAACAAGGGGGGTTAAAATTCCCAGAGATTGATACTTATATAAAAGCATCTACAATTAAAATAGTGATACATTCGATATATCCTAGATATTCTTCCAGTTGGAAACAGTTACATTCTATAATAGTAATGAATGAAAATTATTTATCAAAAAATGCTTTAGTAACTGATAAAGTTAACAAGATATGGCACTATTTAAGTATAAACGTACAGTATAATACAACAAAATTAACTAAACTAACACTAATAAATCATATTTTTGATCTTTTTAGGAAATTCATTAACACAAACTTAGATATAAAACTGTGGTATAGATTTGTAATACCATTTACTATTACAAGAGATTTCCCTGATAAAATACATAGAGGGACATTTGGACCATGGGAGAATAGAAATGTATTTTGTTGATTGCAATGTATAGAAAATCAATAAGCTTTGAACACACAACATATATTGTCAACCTATGGCCTATCACCTAATGACTGGTTAGTTCTTCAGAGTGTCACAGCATACACTAAGGATCTGTGTAGAACAGTACACAGCTCATCCTTCAGAACTGTATTGAAAATTATAATCTGGATTTTTTAAATCCTGTATAATAAAACCAATATTAAGAATGAATTATCATATCTATATGACACTTTAATTGTTTATAAGACAGCTCCTAAAGATTTTTACTGGCAATATCTAACTAAAGGGTTTCAAGTATCGTTATCAATGGAAGACAAAATGAACATTTTACTTTCAGTCAAACTAACCTCCTATTCACAATTCTATAGGATTTTCATTGGAAATTTCTACACAGATCCTTTTTGACACCTGGGAAACTTTCAAAAATAAACTCTTCAAACAACAAGTTATGTTGGAGATGTCACCCGTCTACTAATGCTAACTAGTCTCATGTTTTTTTATAACTGTACTAATATTAAAACATATTGGAATGAGAGTAACAATTTTTTTCAAGCAATCTATACGGATATATTTGTTTTGACAAAGCCTTTAATTTTATTGAATGTAAATAATAGTAATCATATGAAGAAAGATGACCTGTATTTGTTGTGGACCATGTTAGCAATAGCCAGAAAATGTATAACCAGAAGATGGAACTCTAATGTAGCACCCACAATGGAGGAATTCCTATCTACACTGAAGAAATGCATACTAATGGAGAAAAGAACTAAATAGCTAAGAACATTTCCTAAGCCATTGGTTAATAGTCCCTGGAGGAAAATTTTGAATTTGATTGATACCTTAAAGATGGAATCAAACTTTTCCTAACAACCATAGTTAACATATTAAGTTATTATGTATTTACATTTTTTATTTATTTATTTATTTTACATTTGTTAATTGGGAAAGTCCAACTGGAACTTGGTCCATTTACAGTGGAGGCCGGGGAGAAAAGCTCCACATTAAACAATATGTGCAGTGGTAATCATACAATCAAAAGATATGTCACACAAGAAATAATATATTTACAATGGCTTGTTCCAAGCAAGCTTAATTTACACCTAGTAGGCCCTTGATGGTAGCATTTGAGGCCTTGGGAGAAAAACTCCACATTAAACAATACAATCAAGAGACATCACACAAGACATAATATATTTCAATGGTTTGTTCCAGGCAAGCTTAATTTACACATCGTAGGCCCTGTATGGCAGTATTTGAGGAGTTTTTAGTACTGTAGTACAAAGACAGTAAGCAGAAAAGAGAGGAAGGTAGGAAGTATTGGAGGAGAGCAGGAAAGCATTTATGTGATGCAAGGACAAATCCAGGAATGCAAGAGGTGTGACTTAAGTGATTTTTTGAACAGTGAGATAGATGGTGCTGAAGAGATATTCTGGGGGAGGTTATTCCACTTTCTAGCTATGGTATGAGATAAATGAGATTTCCCTGCAGTATTGTTGGCATTGGATATACAGAGAAGGGTTTTGTTGGATGAGCAGAGAGGACTGTTTGCTGAATATTGGTTTAGTAGTTGGTTTAGGACTGGAGTCCTGCGGGGATTCTTTAGGATGTTGAAGGTGAGAACTAGTTGGTGGTAACTAATTAATTAAGAACGTTATAACCACTGTAGCTCCTTTAGGACAAGGCAGTGATGGCTTCTATAAGTAGAGTTATTGGTGAATTTTGCAATCTTATTGTAACATGACTCTAGTTTGTCTAGGTCTGTTTTCCTGAAGTGGGTTAGGATTGGTGATGCATACATTAGGGTAGTCAAAAGGTGGGTTTGGGCTAGGGTGACCCGTGCTTGGTCTGATAGGAAGTTTTTGTGTTTGTATAAAATTCCTAATTTTTTATGTACTTATTTTAATGGTTTAAGAGATATGGACATCAAAGTGAAGATTTTTATTTATTTCAACACCAAGGAGCTTAGTATGGGGAGAGGGAGAAATTGTGGTGCCATTATTGGAGGTGATAGTGAAGGAAAGAGGTGTGGTTCTGGATTTGTTGGGGGTAAATAGGAGTAATTTGGTCTTGTTGGGGTTTAGAATAAGTTGGATATCAGTAATCCATTTTTCAATGGAGCTGAAGGATTCCTGGGTAAGTTTTGTAGAGTGGTTAGGGATGGGCCTGAGCAGATTACAGTGAAGTCATCTGTGTACTGTATAAGTGATGCGTGCAGGGTGGAGGTGTGTAGTTTGTTGGTGAACATGGTGAATAGTAGAGGCCCTGGTATTGAGCCTTGTGGAACACCTATGGTAGTTGGTAGTAGAGGTGATAGTACACCTTGCCATTTGACTGATTGTTTCCTTTCAGAGAGATAGATTTTGAACCAGGCAGTAGTGGTGTGGGCAAAAGACATGGAGGATAGACTGTCTAAAAATAGGTTATATGAGACCATGTCAAATGCCTTAGAGAGATCTAAGAATATGGCTGATACGAAGTTGTTGTTGTTTCTAAGTTGGTTAACCTGGTTAGTAAAAGAGAGAAGAGCAGTAGTCGTACTATGGTTTGGGCGGAAGCCATGCTGTGTGAAGGAGAGGAAATTATGTGAGATTAAGAAGTGCAGCACTTGAGTATGAATACATTTCTCAAGGAGTAGGATAGAAATGGGGCGGTAGTTTGATAGCTCATAGGAGTTGTTGCCTTTGTGTAGGGGGGATAATATATGATGCTTTCCATAGTGGAGGGATGTAAGCTTCTTGTATAGAGTGGTTGATAAGAATTGAGACAGTGTAGGCTAGGAAATCTGCAGCTAATTTTAGGAAATTAGCAGGTAAATCATCTGCTGCAGGAGTGGTAGGTTTTAGTTTTGAGAGCAGTTTTTTAATTATGGAGGCAGGTATGGGTGAGAGAGATACATATATTATTATCTAAATAATTTTTGTCAGGCTGAATGTAATTATTGTATATAGTTATTGAATGTTATGTTGTTGTGTCTTTCGGCTTTTCCCGGTTAGGGGTCGCCACAGCAGAACTCCGGTCTGCTAATGATTGGCAGTATATTTTTACATGCCAAGCTGCCAGCCCTGATGCACAACCTTCAATGAAGTTATGCCCATTCATGCATGTCTCCAGACAGAAGATGCTCTAGCTGAGAATCGAATAGGACAACATCGTACTGTGAGGCGACAACGCTACCGCAGCACCACCACCAATGTTATGAATGTATCAAATTATTGCGTTATTTCATCAAAATAAAAATCATTTGAGTAAAATATAAATAAATTTATATAGTATACATACAGACACACACACACACACACACACACACACACACACACACACACACACACACACTCACACATATGAAATATCATCAGTTGATACACAACTGATGCAACAATAATACAACATTCAACTCGGCAGGCATTGTCTAAAGTTTACTCACCTGCAATTTTTCAATGCCTAGCAATGTAACAGACCAGTCACTCTAACAAACACTAGCAACTGTGAAATCCAGCATCATAGATGGTCACTCATCATTCAATTAACCCAGGGAAGAAAAAGGGATGACACAGGGAAAAAAAGGGGGTAGCCTCCCTTTTTCTTTCCTGAGTTAAATGAATGATAAGAGTGACCATCTATGATGCTGCTTCTCAGAGTAGCAAGTGTTTGTAAGGGTGACTGATCTGTTACATTGTGTAAGGGTGACTGATCTGTTACATTGTGTAAGGGTGACTGATCTGTTATGTTGTGTAAGGGTGACTGATCTGTTACATTGCTAGCCATTGAAAAATTGCCCACAACACCCACCAGGTTGTCTAAACATCTGTTCCCCCTTTATACTTTCCTGATCATATCACTGCTTGTCCTCAAATAAAATGATTCAATAAACCACCCTGTCACATGACCCCAAGTTCTTGATCAAAGACACAGTGTTGTACATTAAACAGATGGAGATCAAGGTTGCTCAGATTTACAGCATTCTGCCTCTACACATGGAGTCCCTATCATAAAAATTCCAGTGCTCTACAGCTAAGAAACCTAAAGATGCAGCTGCTCTGGAAACCCTGTGATTCATAAACCTTCTTGCCATCCTGACTGCAACCAACGTAATTGTCCCTTTCCAGTTTACTGTGGGAGTAACAGAAGAACAATGTATAACTGCCTTTGTGAACTTATGTTGAGGCATAAATACATGATGAGCTATTTTATATAGTAATCTGCACTAAGGAATTTCACCCAAGTCATTACATCTAAATGCACTACAATAAGACTTGAATTTCAAGCCTCTAACTGAATGCTTTCCATAACTGATAAAAGCTGGCTGAAATGCATTCCTATATATCCTTGCCTCCATGTGCCCACTAACTAGGATTAAGGTAAAAGAAAACATCTGGTCTAGCAGTGTCTTTTTATCAATCCAAAATATGTATGAATGACCTAGAATAACAACCTGTCTTTGTTCTGGAAAACAAACCAAAACAAACAAACAGTTAAATAACCATATTTTTCCCTTACAATTATCTAATGTCTAAAAGCATTTACCACCCACATACACCTTATTTTAATTACCTTATTCACCTTACTTTCATGAGCTAAATTGGACACTCCACCAATATGAAAAGAATAAAATAAATATTTATCAACAATGTCTTAAGTCCTCAAAGCTCACTTTCAAAATTATGTCAAAAGATGCCACACACACTGCATACCATTTAAGTAAAAACACACTAAGTTATGCCTCTCAGTCATCAGCTTCTGAAAAGCCAGCTCTGACTTCATAAGGTACAGTAACATCTCCACATTCCTTACCAAAATTACTTGCTACCTTTTATCATCTTGATCTACATTAGAAGAATAAGCCATAATCAACACCATTTTCTCCATTATGAATAAATCTTACCACTACGTTTTCCATAGCAACTCACCATTGCAGAAAGCCCCATCATACAGAAAAACTGACAATGATAACCATAAAGCATACAATTGAAAAAAGTATATAAGCTATAATAATCCCTTCAATAGTAACAACTATACTAATAACAACAGTCTACGTTTTGGCAGACGCCAGTCTTTCCCAGCTTTTCATCATCCTCACAATCAATCAGTGCTTCATCCGGTCCACACAATTAGAGAAATTTGTCGCCATACCGAATGCTGTCAAATGCACCCTAATCGTTCTCCTTGCCTCTACAAACTGCCACCTATACACTATGTATCTTGCCACTAAATCTAAAAAACAAGACCTTTCATCTAACAGATATAACTTACAAAAGAGAACACTGATAAAGCAAAACTATAAGAATTTCTGGTTAAAGAAGCCCAAAATGCTGTACCAACCACCATGCGCATGGCTACCAGTCCTCAAAACCCCTGCAGGAACTACCAGCAGTTGTTCTTCAATATCTAGAAAGGCAGCCCAAATCTTGTAGATCTAAAAGCTAGATAAGCTACTAGCCATAACAGTCAATCTGCTAGGACTATGCTTAGCAAGCAAAGAAAGGAATCTTAAGCAAATGCAAAAACTAACTTCCTCAACAAAATCTGCACTGCTTCAGATCACGTTTTAGCAAGTACTTGCACAACTGCCTCATTGCCATTCTGCCAAACTACTGCTACTACCTACTGGGCATTAACTCTAAAAATGTAATATTCCACCTCCTCTCTATGGACCAGTGCTCTGGCTAAGCACACAGAAAACATTTCTCTCTAAAATAGGCCCCTCATGACTAAGTCTCCTGCCACATAATTATGCAGTTGTAGATTTTCTCAACACACTCAATAATTCTACAATATCTCCACTCCATTACAATGGACAAAAGTATTTCTATATTAGCAAATCTTCCTTGACCATCTCTTCATCCTCAACCTGTGATGCTTCTTCCTCTTCCTCTTTCATCTCAGCATGTTTGCCACTGACTTGTTGAAAACCTTATCTGGCCCTATTGGTCGAAAACCAAAGTCCAGAAATCCCAAATGTTCTATCATCTCCTTCACCCTGACTTTAGATACACCTTCTTCTCAGTTCCTGCAACTTATTCTCCAGTAGGCAAAAGCAACCTTCAACAGCATCCTTTTAAGCCAAAAAAAATAAACACCTTTGTTGGGCCTTCCCACATATTATTTGATAATAGCATAATCAGCTTATTGCACAAGTGTAAATATTATGGCGCTTCTGCCTTGTCCTCCTGTTTACCTTCCCTGACCAGAACAATATCATCCATTCTTCTTCCACATTGACTGCACAGCCATGCTAAACTTGCTACAGCACAACCCATAGGCGTAGTTTTATCAAAATAAAATTTACCTACAAGGTACACTCCTAGTACATAGGCCAACCTTGTTTCCACAAAGGAAGCAAACAGGAAATCTGACTTAGTATCTAGTGTGACAACTGCATCATCCAGGTAAGCATATTGTAACCTCACTACTTTTCTGTAGGCATCATCAATGACAGAATTCCCTTCTGTGAAACAAAGAATATGAATTGGACAATACGTACCTGGTCCTTTTACAGGAACCAGCTCTAAAGTTAACATCCTATAACTACTGAGCAGGATTGAAATGAAAGGCTCCATTGCTCTACCTGCTTGCACTTCCTTGTCTTACAAAATTGCCTGTTTACCTCTAACTGACTACAAAATGCTAATTACTGGCTCACAACCTATTAGCAATAACTGAATGGAAACCCCATTGAAAAGCCTCCATGAAAGGGCAACAGACCTGTAGAGGTTCTAAGATCACCACAACCTTTGCTCCTGACTGCCATGCCACCCCTTTCTTAATGGCTTTTTGAGTCATGTTGAAGCCCATACCACTCTGACTCCCCTCTTTATACCAAAATCTGACTCCACTGTACAGGCCACTACAAAAAGAGCGAACATGCACAAACCTATATACACTGGTCATGTACACCTGCCAACTTTGAAGGCTCGGCAAGCCTTAGCTATTGCAGGTCTTCTTGCAATGTGTTAGAGGCTACTCCTGCATGTCTATCATGGCTGCTAGACCAGAATATCCAGAACAGCAGTACATATTCTGTTTATGCTCTTGAGTTCAGGTTGCATTTTAAAAATTAATTATTTAATCAGACTTCTGTGCAGTTTCTTTATTTTACTTGTTAGGTACCAGTAGTGTGAAACAAGAGTCCATCCTACTGGTGCCAGCTCGGTGGTCTTTTTTTCAAAACTGATCATCATTGATGGGATTCGAACTCTGTCAATGTTGCCAAGATGTAACACATTTAAATAATTTACTCCAGCATTTAAACATAACATGCCACATGTTGTCACTTTCATGAAGATATATTCTAAAACAGATTTTTAAAATTAAAGAACGTTGATCCATCTGCAGCATGAAAAAAATTGCATAGATCTGTTGCATTTTATCTCAGGTCCACTCAGCAGTCTACTTCAAAAGGGCTACTATTGAACTTGGGAAATAATTATGATGGGCTTTTTGTCTGTTTCAGTTTTTGTGTATTGTACTTAATATATGCAAGGCTGAGGGAAACATGCATGCATATAAACAAAACATATTGTCACAATATTAAAGTCATATACATTTAATATATTTGTGTAAATATAGCATTAAATGTTTATATCCTGTGACATGTTGCATAAAATGTCCTGTCTGACAGAAGTTATTTAGAATGGACTGACTGCCAGTCCTTGCCCAAGTGTGACACTGATTCACCCCATAAAAGACACACACACACACACACACACACACACACACACACACACACACACACACACACACACACACACACACACGTGTAGAGAGAGAGAGAGAGAGCAGCAGTAGACTGGCTACTGATTTCTTGCTGCCCCAGGTCATTCAATTCATTCCAGGTGTGTGTTGCTTAAATCAGACCATTACTGTCTCAGATGGCTATCTAAGCCTCTGCCAGCAAATCAACACAAAATAATAAAGTGAAGGAATGGAAGAGTTTTCTTTACTTATACCATCTCAACTCATGAAGAAATTGAAATTGAAACAAATATGAATCCATACATAAAGCAGGTATAAGGAGGTAAGGGGGCTAGAACTACATAGCATTGAGGAAAGATTCTTCAGTACGCAATAAGAGGCATAGGTTCATAGGTTCCTAGGATGGTACTTGGCTATCAGCCCTAGTGCCTATACAAGCCTAGCCATAACAATTCCCTGGATATTTCTTCCCACAATATTTACTTCCCTGGACCCCTGTCTAGCAGGGTGACTGACGTGATCCCTGGGGTGAATTTCCTATCTCCCATCCAATTGTCAAGATTCCTTTAGAAGAGGGACAAAGAGGTGCTCTGCTTGACATGTATGGGCAGTCTATTCCAGAGTCTGGGGAGTCTCTGGGTCAGGAACCTATTCCTTATAACAGTGACAATCATCTAGAGCCATGTGGGTGTAAATAACCTGAGACATACCTTCCTAGACTACTTGAAGAGAGACATCATGGAGCTCTTATAATATGTGTCTCAGGGTGCCATGAGCCTCGCACTGACCAGCATTTTACCTTCTCCATGGATGATGCCACAATATGAACAGAAGATGAGTGACATTAAAAATTGGCTTCATTTCTGGCGCCATTCTAAGAGCGTACAATATTTGTAAGCATGGAAGAAGATGGTCAACAGACCATGCTGCTTGGCCAAGGATGGACTGCACTGATCCTGCCTAGGCCTTTGAATATAAGCTAAAACATTCTCTTCCCCCATAGTGCCATTTTTAGGCAATCCCAAACAGTATTTCCAAAATAGAAAATCAAAACCATCAAAATCTAAAGGTGTTACTGCTCAATGCTAGGGTCTAAAAAAGAAGAAACTCAACTGCCAACAAGTTCTTCTCACTCTTGAGAATTCCGTTGTCTGTGAGGTCACTGAGATATGATTTAAAGCTGCGGAGAGCATACCGACAGTGCAAGACTATAATACCTTCCAAACATTTACATCAGCAAATACACAAATAGGGATTAAAGGTGGAGGTAACTCAAATTTACATCAGACATAAATGTACTTCAAGGCTGATCAAACAGGACAATGCACTTGAGCTTTTCCACATTCAAATTACTATAGGCAAAATCCAATACTACTTCCTTGCAAGCTACAGGATCCCCTGTATGACCCAGGGAACAAATAACATGTATTTAAACTTATTGGAACCACTCACCATCTAAACCAATAACATAGTCATCGGCAAGTTTAATTACCACACTATTAACTGACAAACATGGACAACACCAAATGTTCAGTCACAAAGATTCCTGGATTTTGAAAACACAGAATTTCTGGACAGAATTGTCAATACTCTGACCAGGGGTGCAAACATTCTGGATCTGGTCTTCACTAATGTGGAAGAGTGCTGTACACCCCCTAGTATAATGCCATCTCTGGTAAGGTCTGACCACAAAATGGTGTCCATTAAAGTAAAAATGAAACCCAGAAGCCCAGCTAACCCTGGAATATTCAGGAACTACTATATGACTGACTTCCCACTATTAAGTGATCCATCCATCCACAACCCCTTTTTCCACTTTTGCACATGGAATCAGGGTGACACTTCAATAGTGACAATCATCTTGAGCCAAGTTTTACACTGCCAGGTCTACTGATAACCTGGAAAAATTACAAGTCCTCTATAAACCCTGAGAATACTGCTGCCTGTGCAGAACTGTTCACAGAAATCCTGTACAAACATGTTAATAGCTGCATAGAGACAGCTTTACCCACCAGGAAGAAGTACAGAACTAACTCAAAACAAGCCACCCTGGTGGAATCACAAAATCAATAGGCTGACTAACAGAAGGAAGAAAATCATGGCAAAAATTAGGAGGTGCAGCACCCAGGAGGATAAAAAAACACTCTCAGCAAACCAAACAGACAACTCAGAAGCCAAATAAAGTCTAGCAAAGCCAAATCTGAGGTAAATGTGGACTCTCAGGCCAAGGACAACCATAAGACATTCTTTAGCCATGTCGCCAACCTCAAAGGCAATACACAATTGTGTGTAGAGCTGATTGTTAATGGAGCCACCTATACTGAGCCAGAAGATATAACCTACTAGCAGACAACTTAATTTGTAACTTTACCCCTGTCTCCCCCTCAACCTCCCTTTAGGAAATACCAACAAATATAAATCCCCCACTATAATTAGATAACAGGTCCTTAATGCTCTTTCTAAGGTAAAGAAAACTTCATGGATGGACCCAGACAATATTCCAGTATGCCTTCGAAATAGCATGAAACATGACCTGTTAGACCCTCTGGAATTGTTATTTAACTGAAGTCTCCAAACAGGCCACATGTCTCATGAACAGAGAACAGCAGCAGTCATCCCTCTGCACAAAGATGGGCCATCTACAGACCCTGAAAACTACATAAGTCTCTAATCATGGAAATAATCGATAATGACATATGAAACCTCCAGACACTATACCCAACCGACTTTGGTTTCATCAAGTGCAGGTCATGCCTATTCAATCTGGTAGACATCTTCATGAATGCCCCCAAAGCAATGGATAAGGGCAAAATAGTTCACCTTGCCTATGTTGACCTAGTCAAGGCATTTGACATAATACCACACTCGGCCATTGTTGACAAACTCAAGAGGTTTGGTATAAACCCTGATATCACCCAGTGGATAGTCAGCTGGTTCACTGACAGGAACCAAGAAGTTAGAACTGGGGAGTCCATTGTTTACAAACTCAAGAGGTTTGTTATAAACCCTGATGTCACCCAGTGGATAGTCAGCTGGTTCACTGACAGGAATCAGGAAGTTAGAACTGGGGAGTCCACCTCTACAAAGAGGTCCATCACAAGCTGAGACCCTCAGGGACTGGTCCTGGGACCTCTCTCTTTTTTTTTGAAATTTACTTCTCTGAAGTCAAGACCAGTGTCAAGGGCCTCTCACTGGCTAAATTTACACATGATTGAAAACTAGAGCAATCATAAAATCATAGACTGACACTAATAACCTCCAGGGAGGGCTGACATAGGCAAATAACTTGTGTCAGAGCCATAGACTAAAACTAAATGCCAAGAAATGCATAATTGTGTCCTTCTGAAAGTCATACACCCCTGGTAACTATCATATTGACAACACACCCTTAACAGCTGACCAAGTAGTCAGGGATTTTGGGGGCACACATAGATAGTAATCTAGCCATTGACCATCACATGTCTACACTTGTGAGAAATCATTCTACATTGTGCAACTTATAAACAAAGGTATGGCATCTAGGTCCAAGAAAGTAATTGTTTCATTGTATCCAGCATTCATCAGACCTATAATTGAGTAATATGCCCCATTTGGTATGTACTTATCCAGAAACATCCAACAATTGGAATATTCATAGAGGTTCCTCACTATAAGAATACAGGGAGTAAGTAACATGTCCTATGCAGATTACTTCAAGGCCCTATCCCTGCATTCTGTCTCCTACAGGCTGCTTTGGGAAGATCTGTGCCTGGCATACAGGGCGTGTCACACCACACCTTGATGAACTTCATAGCTGCAAAACAAGCAGCCCCAGAATACCCATTCTAAAGACTTAAACCTTGCCTGTGATATAAATAGGACCTGCTGGAGAGACAGGTATGTATCCCAGAGACTACCCCTTTCAATGGAACAGGCATCTCATCCATCTGATGCAGAGTTCCCCCTAAAACAACTGAAGTGCAATTTAGGCAACTGGATAGGGAACAAGAAATTCATCCATGATTTGGCACCCTATTCTCTAATGAAACCAGGCAGCCTGTAAATCTCCTACTTACTCTTATCAAGGTTACCAGTATGTGTCAAGAGATCTGTGATGCGTGGCTAGGCTTAAATGGTGATCATTAGCCTGGTGCACACATGTGAACCTATGAATCTATGAAGTAATATTTGAGTACTATGCATGTGATTCATATGTTGCCATGGCACTAGCATTCTGTACATAGATAGATCTAACATATATTATCACAGAATGCCTCACACAATCATCTGCCGTTGATACACTGGTGCTTCATTACAAAAGTGAGGTTGTCGGGTTTATGGCTCTCCTCCTTTTCAGTCTTATTTATGCCAGCACATATCTGTTTTGTCTGTCTGCAGATTTCTGAAGCTCGTCTTGACTTAACAATGTTTGCTTTTTTTGGCTGGGCTTGGTGGGATGTTAAGTTCTTAATTTTATTATATGCAATAGTGCAAGTTTAATATATTGAAGGCAGCTATTGGTGAGATTTTGATGATGCAAGTGACTGCTGTTTGGGTTATGTAGCAGGAGTGATGGTTAAAAATAAGGCATTTAGCAGGTGTAGCAATCTTAAACTTTATATCCTCATAACATCAGTCCTGTGCTGTCGGCCATCTGTTTCTCATGCTGTAGGTAAGGCAATCTGACCCAAAGTAGGCACATCTTACACTGTCGCTTCCCACGAAGGTAGAATAACATACATACGATGTCTGAGTCTGTAGCACTTCTCTCAATCTGCAGGCATTGGAAATAGGAACAAAGGCCCTTGAAAAATACAAACATTTTGATAAAAATCTGGACAACTAATTAGATAAAATGGGAATACCAAATAGCTTATAATTCTTCCCACTTCCAGTAGGAATGTGGGATATTACTAAGAAACAGATGTTTAAAAAATGATGGAAAAATACAAGCACGTTATCAAAAGGACAGTGTAAAATCCATATACAATAATGAACTGTATTGCAAATTTGTACTACACAAGGTCATTTATTTTTGCATATGAAAAGGGAGATGCAAGATGTGGGCACTCATTCTTTAAATTCTTGGTGCCACTTCTATGTTGGTCATGTGGCATTGTTTCCTGTGTACTAGACATCTTCAAAAATCAGATATGATGAGGGAGAGTTAGAAAATTGTGTGAAGGAATAGATTAAGCCTAAAAACAGATATACCTCCAAAAGTAGGTGCATCATGTGCAGGGGTAAATAAGGGCTGAAAATAGGAACAGTCCCCCAAATTATAAAGTATTCAGAGGTCTGGTCTGCATCTATGCAAAGTTCTGAAATGTATTTCTAGCTGAAGCAGTCACTATGGGTAAGTGACTATAGGGGTGATACAGGCTTATGATGTGGGTCCCATGCCTTGTTCTGGAAATATTTCCCAGTTTGCAGTCATGAACTTCAATGTGGCCTGCTCAGCAGCAGTCAGAAATGGGACAGCATGAATGACATTGTTTCTTTAAAGTTCTAAAGAATGTTAATGGTGTAGCTAGATGTTAAAATGATGCAAGTAATTGTACAGTAAAACTCATTTAGGTTGTACAGACATCCTGAATAAAATGATCGCAACACTATTTTACTGAAAATGGAAAAGTAATTTTTACATGCTAAATTCTAGAATGGGGCTACAATATCGCAAAAGGTATACAAATGTGCATTTGGTGTTAGTATATTTGTTAACTTTTACCTTTCAGAAACAAAATAAGATTAAATTAATTAGGTGTCATACGAATCATCTTCTGATTATATTCTATATCACATTTGCTCAGGGTAGGGGTTTAGAGGATCTGACTTACTGATGGAACGTAGTCATAGTTATAGATGTCCCCAGGAAGCTACAGAATGCTGCTAAATGAAAAATTCAGCAGGGAAAGCATTTTAAACGTTTAACCGAATTTTTTAGCAGAAATCTATAGCTCACTAAATAGGTTTATTAATAATTCATGGATATGACTATTGTAAAAGTCGTACTGCCAAAATGTTTTGATGCTTTTCCACTGCAGTCTGTGCCCTAATGTAAGATTACAGAATGAAAGTGAACCACAGTACTGTAAATTAAAATTGTTATCATTTGAGACATGAGGCTGTGATATGGCTTTTTTTAGTTTGGTAGTTATTTCTTACTTACAAATAAATGTGATGATTTCTGCATTAAATTGTAATGAGGACTGTGTAACATTTGTTGATGAACAATGTAAATGCACAAACACATACAAACACACTCGTAGATGTGTTTCATAGTGAAACCCATATGCAAACACACACATGCTTATATAGCTCTGCAGGCACACCGTCTCTCTCACACACACACACACACACACACACACACACACACACACACACACACACACTGATAATACATAGGCATATAACTCACACATCCTGGTGTTCATGCAGACACTTGATTTCTCTTTCCTTCAAACTCTGATGAAAGAGATTCACAAATTAGGCTTCCGCTAGTTACCCTCCATGCACAGTTAAAGGAAATCTTGCAAAACTAGAAATTTAAATAGTGCCTATGACAATAAGATGCAAAAGCTGCTTTGTTGGAAAAAGTACCGTTTAAGAGGTCACTACCATGAGACAGTAGTCTAGATTTCTCAGATAGAGCATATTCATTTCTATGTGTCTGATATCTGATAATTTCACTGATCAAGTCAATTACTATGCACAAATATGAATAACGTCTATAGTATCACTAATCAATTAATCCACAATGTTCATGCATGGATGACCATTATAAATGTAGTAAGACACAAGCAAGTTATTTCAGTTTTAGGTAATGTCTAAAAGTTCTTAATCAGTATGCAGTGTTCTACTATTACAAAGTTATATGGTATAGCATTTACAACTTATGATACATTTTCCTTTACATTTGCTTACTTTCTGTAGCAGCTGTACTTTCTTAATGATTACAACTGGTCTTAATACAATGGATTATAGCTATACTTTCCATTGGGGTCATGGATGAAAATGGTTCCAGAGTCAGCCTGCCTATCTAGTCAACAAAGGTAAATAAATACACAAGTAAATTAATAAATAAACAGATAAATAATAAGTGATTTGTGTCATCCATAGCACACAGAAATGCATAACTCTTGTAATATCACTAATTGCATCATCCACGATACACAAACATGGATAAACCCTGTAATGTCATTGAATGAGTAACCCAATATGCACAAGCACTGATAACGCTTGCAATATTACTCAATGGGTAACGATAATACATATGTATAGGGTAACTCTGGTAACTCCTTTAATATCTAGCCATTCAAAATATGTAAGCATGGCTATCCAATATAGTATCATTGACTAAATAATCCACAATAAACACACATGAATAGCCTTTATATTATCTTTGATGAAGTGCACAACACACAACCATGCATCACTCCTATAGTATCACTGATAAACTCAGATGCAGTAAAACAACATGCATAACTCCTAGAACATCATTATGTCATATAGTGTAAGCCAATATGTGTAACTGATATAACATCACTAATCAAGCTGCCCACAGTATGTAAACATGGAGAACCACTATATTATTACTAAATGAGTCACTCCCAAAGTAAGAAGAAGCCCTATATCACTAAGTAAGTCAACAACAGTATGCATGCAAGGATTCAGTCATTCACTCGTGAAATGATTACCTCTTCTTATCCTTATTTATGTCGTCTCTGATATGTTACACACATCACTGCTGCAGTTTTTTCCCAATTTAGTATTTCAAAGGTTTAATTGCCTTGCAAGGCAACTCTTTTGTGGCTTCTCTTGAAAAATAAACTGCTCACTGCCATCAGTGCAGCAGATATGTATTACACTTGAATTCTGCATATAATTTTGGCAGAGATTTGTGCATTAAGACATCAAACTACAAATGTGCTGCATCTTGTTGATTTTAGTTTGCTTCCTGGAACCTTCTTTTAATTATTGCATAGTGGTAAGAATATAATCAGAACAAAGCTTTTTGGTGCTCCCCATGAGCAAATATTTGTAGGCAGTGTGACAGTTAATCAAAGAGTATATAAACAAATAAATTGATGACACATATATTTGTCAATTTTTTTCATTTAATAATTTATCAGTACAATAAAAGGAACTGAAATAAGCAACTATGGAGCAATCAAAGCTCTTTGTGAAGTCTAGTCTCCCTCCTTTATCAAGTTATTCATCTGAAAATAAAACTTGTTTACTTTTTTTTTCTGTATTTGCACCCACTGCCTGTTAATAACCCATTCCACTCTATACAAATTGGACTATTCACTCCAATCACTGGGATACGGGACAGCAAAGAGTGAACCAGGGTCATTGTAAGGACTTCATACCTCTGTTCTAGGGAGACAGATTTCTCACATTTTCTAGAAAAGATAAAAAAAAAAATCATAAAATCATCCCTGGTCTTCCTCTTTCTATGAGCACAACTCTCTGAGTTTTCAGCATCCAACTATGAGTCCTCATATGCTGTAATAGGCAACTGGCATTGCTTAGCTCTTTCTGAAAATATCACATTTCTAAACTAAACATATAATGACAGTTTTATACAGAAATCTACAAAGAATTATATTATTCATGGCATGGGGACTCATGGATTGCTTGTGAAAATTTAAAATGAAAATAACAAATGTAAATTGTGAAACTGGAATTTCAAGCTCAACAGTCTCTCTAATGATAATATAAAAAGTCACTTATACACATAAAAGAAGGAACAGATTTGGAAATTCAAGTAATTCAATATGTGGCTTTAAACAATAGATTCTCTAATGATTACATAATGACATTTTGCTAACAGGTGGCTAAAAATAATAATTATAAACATATTCATGTGCAGTCTTATTTTACATGGCCATAACGTATGAGCTTTAAAGAAAGCTTCAGGTGCTAAATTACAATGGTAAGGATGTTTTAACTTGGTTTATGTTTCAACAAATTAAAAAAATAATCAGGGAATGCTCATGTTCCCTTTAGTCATGAACTCCCTGTGAGAAAACTAGATAAAGTTCAAGTTGCAGATCTCTAAACATTTATTGTGACAAAGTTAAATTTATATTTAAATACACTGAAGAAAATTTAATATTAGAACATTTGATTTTTCCAGGCATCCTGAATTGTTTCTTATAGAAATAATCTTAAAAATTGTACCTTTTTCTAAAAAGGTATAAAAGAAGACTTTCTGGTTTATGATAACTAGTCAGTACAGGTTACTACAGGAAAGAATGGTATGTCTTCAGGAGGGGGTCTATATCACGTTATCAAAGTCTTACAACTTCATATGCTATATGGTTGAACTCATATGTTTGAAGTTGTAAAACTTTGAAAACTTAAAAAAAATTATAAAAAATGTACCTGATGGCTGTAAGCTGGGGGGCAAGCCCCCTTGCACCCCCCACACTCTCCACTCTTTAAATATACCAACTAATGTGCTACAGTGTAGTAAAGCCAAATCTTCCCTTTCTGCAGTGTACTGTATTGTAGTGTGGTCTCGAAGTTGATATATTTAAAGAGCATATGGGTTTGACCATATAGCGTTCAAAGTTGTGAAACTTCAACAACGTGATATAGACCCTTCAGGAGGCATGATAAATGTCCATGACTGCTCTTCCAACTCTGTCAATTAAGGATAACACATATGGATTTTACCTCCTTGTTTAATTCATTTTATGAATTGCACTTCTTATATATAATGACATTTTTATATATAAATAGTTTTCAATTTATATAGGCTTTACTTGATACTTTATATGATGGTTGAATATGTGACTGATTACATTTATATTTCAACTAACTTCTCAGTAATGGACTACACTGAGCAGTATCCATAGTAGGTAGCACAAATGCAATAGTGGTATACCTGATGTTTACAAATTAACAAGGCAAAGCTGAGATTCATAGAGGACATTTATGCTAATGAGAAATACCTTAAACATAATGAGATGCAAATGAAAAATTTTGAAAAGCAGCATATGCTAACATAGTATTCTTGTGATTCAAAGTCCAATATCCACATGGTATGCACATCCCTTCTTAAAAGTGGTGCTTCAGCTTTCATACCTGAATTACAGTCCATGAACTTGCCACCAGCCATTCCTTCAGTATTTTATCCAAGTAAGCAGAAGCAGTCCACTGACACAAAAATTAATTATTTTCCCTAACAGTCTCTTCAGTAGTATGTGTAAGCATGCACAAGCTCTAAAACGACACAAAATAAATTATTTTGCCCTGTGATCATTTCAGCACTCTGACAATTTAAGCACAAGCACTTCAGTGACACCAAAATGAAACAGTTCCCCCAGTGATCCCTTCAACAGTATGTCCAAGTACGCATAACCATCAAAATGAAACAGTTCCCCCAGTGATCCCTTCAACAGTATGTCCAAGTACGCATAACCATCAAAATGAAACAGTTCCCCCAGTGATCCCTTCAACAGTATGTCCAGGTACGCATAACCATCAAAATGAAACAGTTCCCCAGTGATCCCTTCAACAGTATGTCCAGGTCGCATAACCATCAAAATGAAACAGTTCCCCCAGTGATCCCTTCAACAGTATGTCCAAGTACGCATAACCATCAAAATGAAACAGTTCCCCCAGTGATCCCTTCAACAGTATGTCCAGGTACGCATAACCATCAAAATGAAACAGTTCCCCCAGTGATCCCTTCAACAGTATGTCCAAGTACGCATAACCATCAAAATGAAACAGTTCCCCCAGTGATCCCTTCAACAGTATGTCCAGGTACGCATAACCATCAAAATGAAACAGTTCCCCCAGTGATCCCTTCAACAGTATGTCCAGGTACGCATAACCATCAAAATGAAACAGTTCCCCCAGTGATCCCTTCAACAGTATGTCCAAGTACGCATAACCATCAAAATGAAACAGTTCCCCCAGTGATCCCTTCAACAGTATGTCCAAGTACGCATAACCATCAAAATGAAACAGTTCCCCCAGTGATTCCCTTCAACAGTATGTCCAAGTACGCATAACCATCAAAATGAAACAGTTCCCCCAGTGATCCCTTCAACAGTATGTCCAAGTACGCATAACCATCAAAATGAAACAGTTCCCCCAGTGATCCCTTCAACAGTATGTCCAAGTACGCATAACCATCAAAATGAAACAGTTCGCCCAGTGATCCCTTCAACAGTATGTCCAAGTACGCATAACCATCAAAATGAAACAGTTCCCCCAGTGATCCCTTCAACAGTATGTCCAAGTACGCATAACCATCAAAATGAAACAGTTCCCCCAGTGATCCCTTCAACAGTATGTCCAAGTACGCATAACCATCAAAATGAAAAAGTTCCCCCAGCGATCCCTTCAGTAGTTTCACCAGGTATGCATAAACACCAAAATGAAGCATTTATCCATAAGGATCCATTCAGTGGTATATCCATGTATGCACAAGCAACAAGATGAAACATTTGTACAAGTGTTCCCTTCAGCAGGTTTGTGAAATATGTGCAAGCACCAAAATGAAATATTTCACAAAGTGATCCCTTCAGTATTTTGTCCATGTTTGCGGAAGCCCTAAAATACAACGAAAAAGAAACATTTCTTTAAGTAAAGTCAATAGTTGTACCTCAGAATGTATGTCAGTACATATTCCATTTTCCCTTCCCCTCACACTTCTATATTCTTTCTAGTAAATTGCATTTTTCTAGTAAAAAAACTATTGCATAAATAATTTGTCACATTTATTTCTGACTTCGTTTTAAATATGTTACTGAGCTATATATCGCCACAAGAAGGGCTTGTAAACAAGCCGCTTCTGCAGTTCTTTATCTGGTTGCGATAATACGTAAGTACCATTAGTTTCATGCCAGAATGTTTTTTAAATATATGTTTTGTTTGGAAAATAAGGTGCAAATAGCTTTAAAGGATGTGGACAATAGGTTATTTTTGAGAGACAAGTTGCACCTTATTTACTGGAAAGCAAAGTTATTTGCTGTCAAATTAAACCTATAACAAAAGGTCTTTTAGGAAATACTCAACAAAACTTTTGAGGCATTCTAATCTCAGCATATCTGAAGTACTTGTGAAAGTTTATTACATAAATGTTATAAGTTTGGCCAGAAAATAAGGTGGCATGTTCTTATTCCGAAAGAAAACTGCAGCATTTTTACTGTTGCACAGACATAGAATGTTACTAATGCATACTTTGCAGTTTTTCAAAGTATATATGCCTAAGATCTGAATCAAGATGGATATTTATTGTAATAGTCATGCCCTCTTCTGTTCAAGGAGATATTGCAAATGTAGATCAGGATGTAGAAGTCCTTGTGATCAATTTGAATAATGTTAAATTGCAAATCTGAGCTTAGATTAATAAGCATTTTACTGTACTCTGAAAATTACCAGTGCACAATATAGCAGTTTCCTGAAGATACTTTCTAATAATTTTATAGTTGTTCCATCGTTGCTACTGGAGACGTTTGACTATCCTTACATCAATAAGAGTTCTAAAGATAATGTTATAGCATTTGGTTCTGAGTTTATTTCCTTCACTTGTATGAGATCCTGACCATTCTTGAATTTGTATTAGTTAACTAAAAATATCATCCAAATATCATCCAAAAATCTACCGTAATATATAACATTACATAAAAATAATTCACTTTGAAAAATATGTTTAATTTCCCAACCCAGGAGAACTAAATTAGCATACAAAGGGGTGCAAGCAGCACCCATGGCAACCCCTTTGAGTTGTTGAAAGTATTCCCCTTCAAAATGTATATAATTATTCTGTAATATAAGATTCATTAATTCGCATATAAGTAAAACTTCATCTGCAGTCATGGATGAATAAGTAAAGAGTACTTGTTCAAAAAAATATAAACCTTCTGTTTTCGGAAAACATGAAAAAAGGTCCTGAACATCTAATCAGGAGACCATAAATCCTAAATAAAATAATACTAAAATAATCAAAGCCCAGGATGGGTATATTTCCAAAATCTACCGTAAAGATACTTTTTGTAACAGCTATTTGCATTATAATAGTCATCACCCAATTCATCAGAAAAAAAGTATCATTAAAGGCCAGGCTATAAGAATAGTCAGGATGACAACTATGAGAAATGATGTGATAACAGAGTTTAAAAATTTAAGGGATATGTTCCTAGAGAGAGGCTACCCTGGACATTTTATTGACCCTATACTTACAGATGTTCTTAGTAAATGGGGTGATAGTTATATACCTTTATTAGGTACCGGTGGTGACAGTATTAATGAATTAAATGACACGACAGTTCAGCATCAACCTAACTTCCAACAGGCCTGTGTAATACAATATAGTCCCTTGTATTCTTAGATCAAGGGAATATTGATAAAAAACTGGAATATCTTTAAAACAAATACTGAAATATTTTGAATATTGGGTGATAAACCCATATTTTCCACAAAGGTAGGACCTAATATCAAGTCATTGTTGGAGACGGGTAACGCCTCCAAAAATATGCAGGAGAAAAGGGGTGGAAGTAAACCTTGTGGTAGGTGCTCCTATTGTTCCTATATACTGCAAGACAGCTCTATTGCCATGGATAACCAGAATAAAAGTCATGTTTTCTTAAAAAGTGGCAACTGCTATTCCAGCAAACTAGCATATATAGCTAGGTATAGTACCTGTCCTTCGTTTTACATAGGGAAGAAAGAGAGAATGTTTAAGACCAGGATATATGAACACCTTTATCATATTAAAAATAAGAAAGATACTAATGCCCTATATAAGCACAGTATTTTATGCACTAATTTCTCATGCTTTAAGTTTTCCATACTTGAATTTGTAACAGTTGAAGTGAGAGGTGGAGACTGGCAAAATGTGCTACACAAAAAGGAGCTCCTATGGCAACTAAGGTTAGCCGCTGATTATCCACCAGGACTAAATGAGCACATTACCATAATGCCCAAAAGGCAGATTTAGTTTAATAACATCAATGCATATTGTAGGAATTTTCAAATTATAATCTAATATAAAGTGATATAGATTTTTTATGTAATGAGTTTACATTGTAATAGATTGTTGTATTTTATACTCTTTGTAGTCAGAGAGGTTTCTGAGTTATGTTTTAATTGCAACTGTTTAAAAAATACTTCAGTTTCAATCAATTGACTATGACTGTAGACTCTGTGCTGGATTCCTACCTGCATAACAGCAAAAATAGCAAATGTGCAGTAATTATGTGCATTTCTTGTTTTGCTCTAACCTAAGTCTTCATGTAGTATGGAACCTAATACGTTTGCAAACAGTCTGGTCTATAAATTGAGAAATTCTTTAATGTATCCATTACTGAAAATATTTAACAACTTACTGAGATTAGAAGTAATAAGAAGTGTAGAAGCAGGCTTATATTGTCCTCATTTTAAAAAATGAGGCAGGAGGCCTAGTAGAAAACTTTAGACCAATAAGCCTGACATGTATTACTGGGAAATACTACAGTTATTATCTTATTGAAATCTTAAAGTACATGACTTGTTAAGTGTCAATGGGAAATGCTAAAAGTATTGTACTATTGAAGTCCTGAAATACAATGAGCCATAAAATATTTTGTGACATATTACGTGTTCAGGATTTTCAGCTGGTCGAGCAACACTAACAAGTTAAATACATTTTTAAGACATGGTTAGTGTGGTACTAGATGTTTAAGACAGAGTGTGGATAAAGGTCTTTAAGACATGGTTAGTGTGGTACTAGATTTCTAAGACACGGTTAGTGTGGTCCTAAATTTTTTAAATGCAGTCTGGTTAAAGGTCTTTAAGACATGGCTAGTGTGGTAGTAGATGTTTAAACCACAGAGTAGTTAAAGGTCTTTAAGGCATGGTTAGTGTGGTACTAGATTTCTAAGACACGGTTAGTGTGGTCCTAAATTTTTTAAATGCAGTCTGGTTAAAGGTCTTTAAGACATGGCTAGTGTGGTAGTAGATGTTTAAACCATAGAGTAGTTAAAGGTCTTTAAGGCATGGTTAGTGTGGTACTAGATTTTTAAACACATGATTAATGTGGTACTAAGTCTCTTGTACATGGTTAGTGTTGTACTAGGTCTTTAAGACCTAGTTAGTATTAAGACATAGCTAAGTGTAGTATTACAGTTTTAAGACCTGGTTAGTGTAGTACTAGATTTCTAAGACATGGTTAGTTTGGTACTAGGTCTTTAAGACCTGGTTAGTGTAGTACTACGGTTTTAAAACCTGGTTAGTGTGTTATTAGGTTTTTAAGACGTGTTTAGTATGGTGCTAGATTTTAAAGACATGATTGGTGTGGTACTAGGTCTTTTGCACATGGTTAGTGTTGTACTAGGTCTTTAAGACCTGGTCAGTGTGCTACTAGATTTCTAAGAAATGGTTATCGTGGTACTAGTTCTTTAAGACCTGGCAAATGTGGTACTGGGTCTTTAACACCTGGTTAGTGAGGTACTAGCTCTTTAAGACATGGTTACTGTGGTATTAGGTCTTTAAGACTAGTTAGTATGGTACTAGATTTCTAAGACATGGTTAATATGGTACTAGATTTCTAAGACCTAGTTAGTGCAGTACTAGGTAGTGCCCATTTTGTTTTATCAGTTTACTTAGATTTAGCTAAGGCACTTGATACTCAGCGTATATGGTGCTGATATATAGTTTAAAGGAATGTACAGTTAATGCTTATCACACTGATAAAAAAAGTTAACAGATAACAAGCAAGTAACTGTTCTGTGTAAAATATCATCATGGATAACTGTTTTTGCAGGGTTCTGTTTGGTGCCCAGCGCTCTTTAATTACATCTTATTATCATTTCTTACATCTGATTGGGGCTGGGTTTACTGTTTACTGTACTGATACATGCAAACTTCGTATTCTGCTAAATTCAGATCATGAATTCAACAGAGTTAATATTATTTAAATTGCTTAAATGTCAGGGCCAGCCATTTAGGGCTCACAGCTGATGAAAGTGAATACATAGTAATTTATTTTGAAACCATGATGATAAATAAAACTTTATGGACAGATGATCAGAACATGTCACTTATTAGGGATGCAAAAGATCGTTAAATAGCAATCAATGGCACCATTTCCATAGTCATCCCCCTTTATTGAGAAATAAAGTGAGGCAGATGTTAATTATTTTATTTAAAACCATAGCAACGGGAGATGCAGTAATATTATGTAATCTATATCAATTATTAATTTGGCTAACATAGGAGTACCCTGTAACAATTTGTACTTACACCTGCTGTTTAATAAAAATGCTTGAACCGCTCCAGCAGCTTTCTTAGGGAATACTGCAACCAAGACAGATTGATCAAACTGTTTTTGTTCAAGTTGCAGGTTTATTTGAGGAACATTTTGTATGTCGCATCAAAGACTGTATTGATTCTACTTAGCAAAAGCTTCTATTAGTTTCATTTCAGAAAAATTATAACAGCACTAAGCAGCCAAGTGTCAATTTTATTACTGCATTAAAATTTTACGTGCATGAGGGACAGAATTATTCCTTAGAATGCTGTCAGGCTTCAGATCTGCCTTTCCGTGATGTTTTAGGAAGTCTAATCATATATCTGATCTTGCATTAGACTTATGGCAGGCCATAAGAAATATATTGTATGTATAAAGAAGTCAGTGTTCCTTAAAGGCATGATAGCTTCGCTCCAGGTGAATTTAGAACTTAAGTCATGTGTGACTGCCATCTTGTACTGATTTTAAAGAACGATTAGAATAACTCTGCTCTCATCAGCTGTGTACCTTCCCTTACATCTCTCCTACCTTCACCCTTACCTTTCATTTCTATCTTTGCAGTATTTAATTTATTTTAGCCTTACTGTAGTGTCTCTGGTTGTGAGCACATACCCTATGCCTGTCTAAGATGTTCAGGAGTAAAAACTGTCTTTCAACAACAAACTTTCTTAAGGAAAAGAAGTGACCGGCCAGACTAGAACAATGGAGGTTCATAACATCAGACACATTAATAGGTTCATAGGTTCATAGGTAGGTACTAGGCTATTGGCCCTAGGGCCTATATAAGCCTAGCCAAATGGTACCCTGGCTTTTGCCACCCAAGACAATTATTTTCCTGTGCCCCTATCAAGCAGAGTCACAGAAGTGATCCCAGGGGTGAATTTCCTATCTCCCATCCAATCAACAAGATTCATCTTGAAGAGTGCTAATGAGGAGCTTTGTTTGATATAGATAGGTAGTTTGTTCCAGAGTATGGGAAGTCTCTGGGACAGGAATCTATCCCTCCAGCATGTTCTGTTTATTGTGGTGACAAGGTTTAGGTCCCTAGAGCGTGTAGCTCAAAGGGATTGGGATTTCTTTAAGTGGAGCATGTCCAACAGCTCTGGGTTTGACATAGTTTTGTATGCTAGGCAGAGATCACCTCTGAGTAGGTGATATGTGACAGAGTAAAGCTGGAGTTTTTTTGAGACGGTCTGTGTAGTGCATCTGTTTGAGGCCGGTAATCCTCTTTGTGAGGTATTTCTGCTGTCTTTCCAATTGTTTTACATGTCTTGTGAGGTACATAGCAAAAGGGGCACTGTACTCTATAATGGGTCTAATGAGTGATGAGTAGAGGGGAACAATGACCTCTTTTTTCATAGATGAGAAACCTTTTGTGATGAAGTGTGCCACGTAGAAGGATTTCCTGACTACTGTGGTGATGTGATTATCAAGTGAGAGACTACTGTCCACCTGTGTCCCAAGGTCTCTTATCACACTTTCAGTGTTAAGTAGACTACCACCTATGTGGTAGTTCATGGGTCCAAAGTTTTTACCAAAAGGGATGACAATGCACTTTTTGGCACTGAGCTTGAGGCCATGGCTTTGACACCAGACCTCTGTCTCAGTGAGGCCCTTTTGGAGGATGTCCACATCGCTAGGAGTTTTGATTACGGTTCCTAGTTTGCAGTCATCTGCAAACTGTGTTAGCCAATGACCTTCTGCATTAGCCTGTACTTCAGAGAAGTAGATACCAAACAGGAGAGGACATAGGACTGAACCCTATGGTACTCCACTTGTCACTGGTCTAAAGTTGGATTTAGAGTCCTCTACTTTCACAGTGTGGGTTCTGTCAGTGAGCCAGTTGGCAACCCATTTTGTGACATAGAGATTTATACCTAGTTTAGTTAGTTTATCTATAATTCCAGAGGGGGGGGGCATGGTGTCAAAAACCTTGGCAAGATCTAGGCTGTGTGGACCACCTTACCCTCATCTACGGCTTTGGTGACCGCTTCAAAGACGTCTATCAGGTTTAGGAGACATGATCTGCCTTTTACAAACCCGAACTGGGTAGGGTCCAGAGTTTGGAAATTACCAGTGTCATTGCTTATAAGTTCCATGATGATATGTTCCATAGCCTTGCAAACCAGGCTCATCAGGCTAATGAGGTGATAGGTCCCAGGATCCATGGTGGCTTCCCATTTGTGAAGTGGGATAACCATTGCTGTGTGCCATTCAGTGGGCACAAAGCCTGAGGTGAGGCTATGATTGAACATGGTACTTAAGTGGGGTGCCAGTTCGTTCTGTAGTTCATGTAGAAAACAGCCTGGGATGTTGTCTGGTCCCATGGGTGCTGTGTTCTTGGCTTTGGAGGGTGTGTTTTTTACCCGTGTAGCCATGATTACAGGAACTTTGCATTCATCACATAATACATCTTGACACAATAAAATGAATGTAATGTCTTTTCACATGTTGACTAACTGAGGTGATCACTTAAATCAGACAAATAGGTTTCACACAAAGTATTAAAATATTGGCAAACTACAAAACATGTTACTCTATGGTGTATGTCTATATGGGAAAATAATTTCATAGTGTCATATTAAGGCAATGTTCGAGTGTAGAACAGAGCCACCAAGTTGTGCTGTCACAATATCACATCAGAGACAGTTCAATCTGATGTGTAAAAGGAATGCTCTGTGACATGTTTAAGTCTAGCTTATAACCCCACAGCATACAGCAGGAGCATTTCCTTATATTGTTTGCCTCAATGCAGTGTACATGTTCATCCTTTCTCCCATACAATGACATTAGGCTGCTCACGCAGCCAAGCTACCTTTCTTAAACTGGCTGTCAGACATAGATAGTGATGCTCTATGATTGCCACAGTGGGCAACTGTTTTACTAGCTGACTGTTTCAGTGATTACTGAATTACCATTTCCACAGTGGTGTCACCTTTCTGTCCATATTCAGTAACACTGTAGGAGTACAGATATTGTATGCATTATAGATGTTCAGCAGATACCTCGGGCAACAGCTAAACAACACAACTCCCCTCCCCTCCAACCCACACCTTCAACTAGTAATCTCCACACTGCCTTCTCTTTTTCTCCTGTACATACCTCCAACATAAAAAAAAACTCTTAACTAAACTTAAGCCCACCAAATTAGCAGCAGACAACCTCCCAAGTGAATACCTACAAATCGCAGCTGATGCTCTGGCCTACCCAGCATCCATCTTGATTAACCGATCTCTGTCATAAAGTTACGTTCCCACACTGTGGAAAGTATCACATATAATTCCCCTCCACAAAGGCGGTCCCTCCACAGAACTAACCAATTACCACCCCATAGCTATTCTCTCTCTACTCTCCAAAATACTAGAGAGATGCATACAGTCTCACGTCTCAGACTACCTCCTTACTAACAACCTCCTTTCCAATACTCAGCATGGTTTCCGACCAAACCATAGCACCACCACTGCCTTACTTTCCTTTACTAACACTATCCTTCAGCATAAAAACAATGACTATCTCTCCTCTGCTACTTTCCTAGACCTATCTAAAGCATTTGAAATGGTCCCACACAAACAGCTTATCTCTGTCCTCAATAACCTATCCTTCTCACAATCAGTCACCAACTGGTTTCAGAGTTACCTGTCTGACCGCCAACAATCCGTTGTATGGCAGAATGACATATCTCCCCAACTACCTGTCTCCATAGGGGTTCCCCAAGGATCCATCCTTGGACCCCTACTCTTCTCTGTTTTCACCAATAATCTAGCCTCTGCCACCAGACATGGCGCACTCATACAATATGCAGATGACTCAACCATCATCTGCTCAGCCCAGTCCCTACCCAAACTGCAAAAAGTCACACAGGAAGCCTTTTCCTCTGTTGAAACTTGGTTATCTGATGCTCAATTAATACTCAACCCAAACAAAACTAAACTACTTATCTTCCAACCCACCAAACATACTCAAAACAACTCTCACTTTAACATCACAGCAAAAGACAACACCACTATATACCCAACTGAACACACCAAATTGCTAGGAGTGGAAATAGACAATAAACTAAATTTGACATTCACATATCCATGACCATAAAAAAAGTCCATAAAAATCTAGGAGCACTGTACAGAAATAAGCAACTTCTCACCAAAGCAGCAAAGATTTCAATAGCAAATTCCCACCTTATCTCCACCCTACTTTATGCCTCTCCAATATATACCAACCTAAGGCAATGCGATCTAAACAAGCTAGAGACCTGCTACAACAAAATCACCAAATTCACCACAGGGGCATCCTACCGTAGTCACCACTGTCTCTCACTTGCTGAACTGGGCTGGCTTAAATTCCCTCACCTCCTTCAATGGTATCAACTCTCACTCACCCACAAACTAGTAAACCATCCACTAAATGTCCCATCCCTCCAGAATCTACTCCAACCCTATCGCACCACCAGACCACTAAGATCCAGCAACAAAAATCACTTGCAGATCACTAAAGCCAGTAACTCTGCTGGTGAAGCACTATTCTCTTGCACCATAGCCAAATTATTGAATTCCCTCCCACCCACAATTACCTCCATACCATCATGCACCCACTTCAAAACTTTACTAAAAGCGCACCTAAAAACATGCTGGCTATGCCCTTGCAACTCCCACTCTAATATCACCCTCCCCATTCAACCACTACCTTTCTTTCCACTCCACTAACTACCTTGATTATAGCAAGCTCAGATGCTCATAAGCCAGTACTTATTATACAGAAGGAACGTCTTATAACATTTGTTAATGTCTGTTATATACGTCACAGATAAAGATTGTAGTTGTCTACTGATGTACTATGTTCTTCATCTGTAAATATGTTGTAATTGCTATGTAAATTGTTAATCGCTATGTAATCCAATGTAACTACTGTCTGTTTATTTTAACTGTGGAGCTTTTCTCCCCGGGCCTCCGCTGAAAATGGACCTACGTCCAGTCGGACACTCCCGGTCAACAAATATAAATAAATATATAAATAAAATAAATAAATAAACAGTCCAAACATTATTTACAGGATGACAAGAAAAAATTATGTGGACTTTACTGGCTGAAAAATGTTGTCTGTTCAAATATTAAAATACAGTGAGACATGCTTTGGAGAAATACAAAACTATGCGCGAGTTCTGTCATGCAAATAGAAGACATTAAATCCTGTTACAATCACCACACAGTGTATTAGTTTATGGTTACGGACTTCCCACAGCATATATACTCTTCTCTTGCCTTTATTAGGCTCCTGTGCATATTACATAAACAGTCGGAAATTAAAATACCAGTTTCAATTAATCATTGTAGAATATCAGTCATGTTAACACACTTCCAGAAAGTCATGAGTGTGTCCTTCTACAAAATTAAAACCATCTATAGGAGACAGTTTAAAATGTTAGCTCTAACTTCTCATGTTATAAACTGAAGAACCGTTGCATGTTAACAGGGACAGAATGCATTTGTCCTCTTGAGAAGAGTCAAAAACAAAATCAATTTGGGATCAATTTATTATTAAAATTAATTCAAACTGAACACCAATACTGTGTAATAACCAACATAACAAATGAAACATTAGCAAGTCATAACCATGAGATAACCATGGTAGACTGTTGGTATCATGAAGCATGTGATGGCCCCACAAACTTGAATCTGACTGCATATACCAACCCCCTTCAGACAGTTCACATTACCCACACATCTTAGAGCATTCCTCTCTTGGTCCCTAATAATGACTTTGAAGACCATGACTCATCAGCCTTCATGGCATGTCAAGACATCAAGGAGCAGCAGAACTATAATGGTAGAATATGAGGGGGGTTAAGGCATTAAGGTGACCACCCAATGGCAAGCATGTGCATGTTGCTCCCTCATTCACTGCCTCTTCCCCAACAGGCAAACACTCGTAATTAACAATTACATTTCTGGCTAAGATTGTCATTAATGAATTCTTGAAGATAACTGTAAATTGAAAAAGTTAGATCCCTAATTATTCAATTAAGTTCCATTACAGTCATAAAAATCCTTGTCTGGCTTTATTAAGTCACTATGCTGTAATTTAATCAAAAGGTGCTTCAACAAAGTATTAGTATAAGAGTGTGGACACTTATGCAACCAGCGTATTGTATGTTTTTTATTTTTTATATTTTTCCCAAAATATATTTGTTTTTCAATTGAATTGTACAGGTTATAGGTCACAATAAAGGTGGGAAAAGTTTTGAAATTATTTATTGTGGTCTCATTTTTTTATATCACAAAAACCTGCCATTTTAAGAAGGGTGTGTACACTTTTTATATCCACTGTACATCAGCTGAAAGCTACATCTAATCAGGGCAAACCCATAGGCTCTGCCAAAGCTTAATGCCATCACCATGGTTCAAAAATGTGTTCCATAATTGGATATCCTCTCTGATTTTATGAGTAATGTGCAACCAAATGATGTTTTTTGTTTGCTGCATTTCAGCAAATTGGATAAATATCTGAGAAAGTCCTGGCCCGGAAAATAACCCTGCAAATAAAGTTAAGGAACCTGCACAGCTGAATAACTTAATTTACTCTAACTTTGCTGACTTTAAGAAACGTGTCAGTAGTGGAACTGAGAGGCTGCAACTTGTCAGCAGGGCAATTAAAGGCAGTTGCTGAGACATCCATCACTAGTCCAAAACTTTAATGACTTGGCTGGGACCATGCAGCTTGTGAAGTGCCAAAGGTTCTCGCAATTCACTGCATATTTCAATGCAGATTCACATGCCTTCTTTTGCTCCTTCCATTCCTTCACTTATTATCAGGTAATTGTCTAAATAATGAATGGTAGCATGTGCAGGAGCATTCCACTGCCATCAGCAGTGTAAGGCAGATCTGAGTGTTTCAAAAATTAAACAGGCTGAAGAGCAACCCATAGGCATTGCCCTTTGAAGAAAAATTTGTTAACCTCCTCCCCCCAAAAAAACAGGGGCCAGTCCTCCTCTCTGTTGGGAAAGAGGCAGAAGGCATACTGAATGTATACCTTACAAATTCATGGATCTGAAAATTCCCTGCTGATCTGAACTGCATTATCTAAAGATGTATAGCACACTTTGTTTTGTTCTTAATCAATAAAATCATTGAAAGAGAATCCAGTCAAGTGAGACAAATGGTGAATTAAATGGAATTTTCCTTCTTTCATTTTCAGGAGCAGTCTAATGGGGGCCAACTGTGTGTGTGTGTGTGTGTGTGTGTGTGTGTGTGTGTGTGTGTGTGCGTGTGTATATGTGTGTGTGTGTGTGTGTGTGTGTGTGTGTGTGTGTGTGTGTGTGTGTGTGTGTGTGTGTGTGTGTGTGTGTTTGTGTGTGTGTGTGTGTATGTATGTGTGTGTATCTGTAAAGGGGATGGGGACTCTCCCTGCATGAACCTGTTTCTCAAGTAATTTACCTTTGATTGAAGATAGGCTTTTCACTGTCTTTAAAGCCTTTGAGACAGAAGAACCACTGGCAAAAACCTGTTAAGAGACCATTAATGAAAAAGCAAGCTGCCTGCTTGTTGGGATAGTTCAGCCACCAGTTTATCAACCCTGCTCAGGGAATGCAATGCCTTCATTGCTTATCTGTCCACACAAACAGTTTCCTTTTTATCCATGAAAAAGAGGCCTGCCACTGGGCAGCATACACTGTCTTAAGCTGGTACCCTTCTCAATTAGCCCTGCTTTAGAGTTTGATGCTGGCTGCCCAAACGTTGACCTCCTCCTGCTCAAAGAATGACTTTTTACAAAGTGAGAACAATGGTGATCAAACCTGCAAAAAGGCCACAAACATTTCCCATTACTAAAGGCCCAACAGTGTTTAACTTTTAACTGGTTGTCTGATGAGTAAACCCCTCCCAGGTTATTTGGCTTATCAGTCATGACACTAACATGATGACCATCACTGGATGTGGTGCGCTTCCCTAACTGAAAGGGACTAAGCTGAAAGGAGTAGAGCTTGATTAAGATTTTTTTCAATGAAGATGGCCATATAGACAGTGAATTCCAATATGCAATTATGCAAGCTTCTTACAATTGTTTTAGAGGAAGTTTTTTTAACTAGAGTGTCAAGGTCTTTAAACCCTGTATTCTTCATCTCAAGACTCCTTCAAATGCTCCGCATATCAAATAAATCAAAAACATTTATGCAACTGCACCATATAGCTTTCTCTTTAATATTTGTGGGAACATATGCTGTGATGTGAGAACCAAGAAGTGGAGATCTGACACAGACAGCAACAGCCTTAATGGCCAAACATTGTGCTACAGTGTGGTCTGACTCTGCTGGCATGCCCTTTTCAGAGGTGGAAGGTCATGCGTTTTACATTTGTATGGCTGTCAATGTTATTGGATGATCTGGGATGGACTGCTAATTCCTAAATAAACTTCATGTTGTTTGGAGCCAAAGTTCCTTTCTAAAACCAGATCAAAAATCCTCGATCTACAATCCTCTGGTAAGGAATCTAAACATTCCTCTCAGTATTGCTCTACAACCTCTCCCTTCTGTTAAAGGTATCTTCTTCATTGCCTTCAGCGTCTTGATTGCCTTCCTAAATCTGAGTTGAAGCTTCTGTAATGGTGCCTGCTGATATGGGGGCATCCTTTCATGTACATCACCTTGATTTTTTTATTAGCCAGCAGTTCACTTGTTGAGTGGTAACCCTCTGCAGCTAGTTGAAGCCTTCAATTCTTATGTGAACCTGTATCATGGTAAAATGTGGCTTCCAATTTTGAGAAATACTCCTGGGCCTTGAAAGTTAAACACTACCATCTGTCATTCAGAGACTGCAGAGAAGAGGATCCTGTAACATGAAAGTGAAAGTGATGTTAGTTAAGTGACACAGGGAAAGAAATTGAAAAACATAGAATAACCTTTGACACCAAGACAACCCAGCAGCCAGTGCCCATTATTTTCAAACACACATACAGAAAAAAAATTGCACAATTAAAACACAATTAAAATAATATATGTAAAATTATATTTTTTTAATAAGGTAACACAATTACCTCAAACTGATACTAAAGACCTCTAAAGGAGGCTTAAAAGAAAAAAATAGTTTACCTTCTAAACACAGCCTGTCAAACGGGTAAGGCTGAAGAACTAGTAAGTAAAGGGAAGGTAACTACAAATTAACCTCTGGTAGTAAGACAGAGCCTCGGCCAGAGCCCATGATTGTCTCACACACACACACACACACACACACACACACACACACACACACACACACACACACACACACACACACACACACACACACACACACACACACACACACACACACACACACACACACACACACAAGCACGCACGCGCACGCACGCGCACACGCACACACAAAGATATAGCAGGAGCTAAAAATCATATGGATTCTCATTAGATTATTTATTATTTATTTATTTATTTTATTATTTATTTGCAGTTGGTTTACCAGGATAGTCCATTGGGCCAAGATGAACCCGTTTTCAATGGAGTCCTGGGGAGAAAAGCTCCATTAACAAGGTTATATAGTTATACAAATGTAATAAAAGATTAGCAATCAAGTTATCAATGCAATACAATTACACTGTTAGAGCAATCAAGTTATCAATACAATACAATTACACTGTTAGAGCATAACACTGGTGTTGACTGTTGCAGATGGTACTTTCTATAGAAGTGATTCAGATTGCATTTTGTACAGAGTTAAAATGCAGTATTTACAGAATTGTACAAATTACAGTTTGTAGATGGTACATACTATAAAGTGAGTCATATTGCAGTAATTGTAGAATTTTACAGAATTACTGTTTGAGGATATAGAATCAATGTTTCTTTACGAGATGCAAGGGAACTTATTATCAGGAGGAGGAAGAAAATAAGGTAGTTTTGAAAATATGAGGGTGGAAGGAAGAGCATTGAAATTATGAAGGGTGGGTGCAGGAGCATTCCCACTGCGTTAGTAGATGAGAGTAAAGATATTTTTTGAATGTAAAGTGGTTGAAGGTGGTACGAATAGCTGGAGGTAGGGAGTTCCAGAGACGTGCTAAACTATAAGATAGAAGTTTTTGCCTGGGGCGAGTGGTATGTGTAGTTCAAGTAGGTTCTGGTTATTGGTTCTGAGTTGTCTGTTAGGAAGGTGCATTTTAAAGGTATTGGAAAGAGATGGACATAGCAAGGGTTTAAGGATGAGCTTGTGGGCAAGAGTGAGTTGAGAATATATGAGTTGGTTGTGTAGTTCTAACCATGTTAGTTTGTGGAGAGATAAGCAATGGTGAGTAGATGCTTTGTGGCCACTAGCGAATTTGGCTATTTTATTGTAGCATGAGGAGAGTTGTGTTTTGAGGGAAGATTGTAAGTTAGTCAGGAGTGGGGCACCATACAGAAGAGAGGGAACAAGGAATGAGGAAGAGAGAGTTCTTTTAGTAGTGAGTGTAAGGAAATTATTTTGTCGGTAGAGCATACCTAGTTTTTGATGAGTCTTTTTGATATTAAGTTGCATGTGGGAATGGAATTTCAGCTGATTATCAATTTGAACCCCAAGTAACTTAGTCTCTGGCACCAATTCCAAGGATGTGTTGTTGTTACTGGTGATTAAGAAGGAATTTGTGTTGGCAGAGATGTGTTTAGAGGGAGTAAAAACCATTAATTTGGTTTTAGAGGCATTTAATGCTAGATGGTTTGTTTTCATCCATTGTTCAATGATACAGAATGCATCTTGTGTGAGTTTTTGGAGTACTGGAATGGATGTGGCAGAGCAGATAATGGTTGAATCGTCTGCATATTGAATAATATTTGAGAATGGTACAGAGTTATGGAAATCATTTATGAAGATGTTAAATAGTAGAGGACCCAATATGGAGCCTTGGGGGACCCCAGTTGGAGTACTTAGGAATGAGGAAGTGGCTTTTTTCCATTTCACAGCTTGAGATCTATTAGATAAGTAGCTAGAGAACCAGTTTAATGAGGAGGGACATAGGTTAAGTTGGGAGAGTTTATTAAGGAGTAGTTTATAGGAGATAGTGTCAAAGGCTTTTGAGAGGTCCAGTAGTAGGGTAGAAACAATATGTCCAGAGTCCCTAGCCTTGTTTATGGTTTCTAAAAAGGAGAGGAGGGCTGTCATAGTACTATGGCCAGGTCTGAAGCCATGCTGGGTTGGAGTCAGCAGATGATTGTCTAAGAGATAGGGAAGGAGCTGCAAATGGATACACTTTTCAAGGAGTTTTGATATGGGAGACAGAATAGCTATGGGACGGAAGTTTGTAGTATCATTATTATTGTTATTAGTTTTTAATCTATGTATATTATCTTTATATATATATATATATATATATACATATATATATATATATATATACATACATATAGATAGCTATATATATATATATATATATATATATATATATATATATATATATGTGTGTGTGTCCACTGTGTAATCTCAAAATACTGAAATGCCGAATTTCTGTATTTTGAAATCACATAGCCGAAAACTCCAAGGTCTGAAACCGGCAGAAGCATGAAATTCAAAATCCCAAAGCACGGAGATGTTGAATTTCATCTTCGGCTGGTACGGTGTGTGGATGGATGGGTGGAAATTTAGGTAAGTATGTATGTGTTAGTGTGATGATTAGGGGTTTAGTCTGTGTAAGTATGTGTTGTGAGTGTAATGTGTTTGTGTGTGAGGGACTGTAAAATGTGTGGGTGTGAGTTACCTTTGTGTGTCTGTTTGTGCGATCTTGGAGTTAGAATATATTAGTAGAGGGGTGTGGGGGTGCAGCTCCCCAATGGGCGGTGCTTGGGGGCTTGCCTCCTGCTTATCTGTAGTGCAGTATTGTTTATTTGATTGTATGGGAGATTTGTGTGCATGTTTATGCGTGTGCTGTATGTCGGAAATGTGTATTGTAGTTGAGTTTTCGGCTATGTGATTTCGAAATACTGAAATTTGGGATTTCAGTATTTCAAGATTACATAGTGGACCCATATATATATAAAACCCAAGGAGGAACCAATGAGAAAGCCCTTGACTAAGAACGAAAGCCATGAATTCAAAAAATCTTAGGAGCTTTTAAGAATTGCTGTAGTAAGGTGAACGCAGCAAAGCAGAGGAATGCAGTGATAATCGTCTAGATCAAATATCAGCATCTATGCCAGCTTTTGTTATCACTTATAATTATTTTAGTATTATTTTTTGAAGCCTTCTGTTCCTTCAAAAATGTTGCTAGATATGCCTAAGCAGGAATACTTTTGAGGGATTGAGTGGAGACATCAAACATGTGGTTACCAAAGGATTAGTAGATTGATGCAACCAGCAAGCTGTTCCTGGATGCTGCACTGCCATGGGCATTACAGAATACATCTACTTCCTGCTAAAACATTCTCAGCATAGGGGAACACTATATCAAAAGAAAAAAATCATGCACAACGAAGGACCACCAGCACACTATTCAAAAACACTGACAGGGACCAGAGCCCTGGGATGATCAAGTCATACCTAATCCACCACTCAAGATAGTTTTGAGCAATGAAAATCTTGAGCCAAGAATGACTGTACCACCAAATCACCTAGCAAATCAAGGCATCCTGTTTTATGCACCCAGACTGCACCAGAAAGATCCTCATTCCAAACACATGACCAAGCCTTTACCCTGAAAACACACCCCACATCTGAAAAAAAATCTCAACTACTCAATCTTAGCATTCCAAACAACACTAGGAATTGGGTGAGACAAAACTCAAATGGTCACAACTCCAAAAATGTATTCACCATGCAGGAAGGGATGGAACTGTAAGGACAAAACCAGAAAGAATAAGATCACTTAATACATGAGACCAAAACTCAGATGTCCAAACCAGGCCACTGCCACAAACCAGAATGAGTGCCAGGGCCAAAATATACAGCAAACAAAAGACAGTGTGATAGGCTGAGCACACAAGAACCTCTAAACAAAATGGGGGAGGGATTGAAAAAGGGGATACCAAAATCAATACAGCAAACAATCATGTAACTTCAGCTAAAAAAATAATATCATTAAGCACCTGACACAAACTACAAAATCACCTGAACCCATCAAAGAGACAATCAGGCTGACAAGATCAAACCAGCATTGGATGAAAGCACCAACACTCCAGATCCCATCCAAATGAAACAAAACAAAGAATACCACAAGCCAGGGAATAAAACCTGGACCATCTGGACTCAAGCCCACAACCAGCCAACAAAACCTTTCCAATTTCCTCTTCGAAAATCAGTATTAAAGTTGTCATTCTTGATTTATCTATCGATTATATATATATATATATATATATATATATATATATATATATATATATATAGATATATATACTTATGGATATAGATTAGATACTTATTGACAGAGATGTAGATATCTACTACCTTGGCCAGTTGCTGCCACAGAACTCAGCAACTGACAAATACATTTCTTTAGGAAACCAAAGCTCAGAGCTGCTTACCTCATTCATTCTGAATAAACAGCCACCAAAGTGAAATGAGATCCTACTTCATCTTTATGGCTCTACCTTTGCCAGTGACTTGCTTAAGGACAACAAACTTGCAGCCAAGCTGTTCTTAAACTGAGCATTTATGATGCTCTAAATTATGTTTGCAAACTAATTTATCTGAACTGAATAACTGGAATCACCTGCACTAATGTTGTTGTTGTTGTTGTTGTTGTTGTTGTTGTTGTTGTTGTGTCTTTCGGCTTTTCCCTGTTAGGGGTCACCACAGCGGAACTCCGTTCCGCTAATGATTGGTAGTTGATTTTTACATGCCAAGTTGCCAGCCCTAACGCACAACCTTCAACGAAGGTACGCCCATTGACGCATGTCTCCACGCAGAAAACGCTGTAGCTGAGAATCGAACCGGACAGCATCTTACTGTGAGGCGACAACACTACCGCATAATGTGCTGGTCAGTAAATTAATCAAACAGTCACTGTCCTATGTTCTTATAATACAACCAGGCCAGTAATAATTACAATTGCACATCATTGCTGTATGTGGATTTGTAGGCTGTTTATTGAATGAAACTGGCAACTCCAGATCATGAAGTCTTGACTTCATATCCTTCTTTTGACAGCCATACTGAATATGTCACCTTTAACTAATCATTTTACATTTCTGTCCTTGTCATTAACTGCAATGAGCAAATATATGACAGTGGTGTTATTCTAACAGTAAATGAGCACCTTTTTGAGTAATTGGATTGCATGTGGCAAACATATAGAGAACATCTGCAGATCTGCAATGAACTTATAAAAACCTGTGCAGGATTTAGCAGAGAAACAAAGCAGATGATAAAAACATTTTTCTTGTATTCTGTTTCACATTTATATACATCTTAGGGGTCCCAGCTTAATTACATTCACTGGTTCAATAGTTGCTTTGCTTTACCGGTCATCAGTATCCAAAGTTACCTTTTTTGTTGTTAGACTGTTCATAATGCATGAAGTCAATTTATTCTCAGTTTGTTTTTCTTCTGACCTAACAAGATACTCTGAGGCTGCAAGGTGTTTTGGAAAATGAACGTGATTCCACCTACTGTGGAGTTTATTAAGAGAGAAGTGAACATTTAACTGAAGCTGTCAGAAAAAAATCTTGGCTGCTCATTTAATAATGTGACAGCTGGTTACAGACCAGGCCCATCTGTATCAAGCTGTGCACTGAGATATGCTGATACAAGTGTCTCAAGATTCAGCCAGTACTAAAACAGGTCATTTGGTTCCTTAGCTAGGCAAGATTAAAAAAATATTTAAATAAGCTAACTAATGTATGAAATACCATTAATATAGCAACATAGCATTCTAGATATTAACCAAGGGCTATAGTTATAGTTTTTCATATACATAAAGATAATTTTAAATACACACATTTGCCACTGCATGACTGATTATGGGACAACATAACATTGATCATTGATAATTACTGTCTGTTTCGTAAACTGTTACTTGTCTAAAGTTAGGTATAAAAAAACTTCTGCTTATGAATGATTGTTTTTTCTAAGGGTTTAAATGATGTCCCTCCATAGTAAAACTCTCATTATATCATAAAGTTGGAGTACACTGTGCAAACAGGATTATAAAATGCAGTACAGGAACCAGTTTATTGTTTTCTATAATTTTGCTTCTGTCTCCATAGTCCATAGCTCAAGTAACACAGATAAGGAGCTGAAGAGCACCTGCAAGATGGAACATCTTAATAGTACTTTAAACTTTATTCACTTGTGTTGAGTTTTATACATACCCTGGGGGTAGTTTGCAGAATCAAGCATAGAAAAATGAACTCCTGTATAAATGGAATTACATATAGAGAATGCAAATTTATCTTATATTGTTAACGCACTTAATAGCAGTGACAGGGTAATAAATGAATGTTCTAAACAAAGTAACTTTACCTCAATAAAAAACATCCAAAATATGGAAACAGACTTGACACACGATTGAAATTTGTGCAGAAATGTAGTCTGGGCAGAGATGTATTTGCCCAAGGGACTCTGAGGGAGTAAGGGTAGTAACGGAGATAAAGGGGTAAGTGTGTTAAAAGTAGGATTTAAGTTAGAGAATAAGCATTAAGGGTTGGGCAGGATGAGAAGGCAATGATTAAAGCAAAGAACTGGCTGGAGGAAGTAAGATCAGTAAGAATGGGGCTGATTAGTTTAAAAGACAGAGTGCAGGGTTAACGCAGCCTTTTGGTGTGGACTGCTAGTTATCCAGTATCTTCTCCTGCCCAAGAAAGCAAGGGTAGGCCAAGTCTAAACAGAATATGGTAAGAGTGTGAGAGGTTGTGAGGGGTGGAGGTAACAGTGACAGATGGGAGGTATTGGTGAGGATGCATGGTTGGTAATGTCATCGGGGGTGTGCTGAGCTTAGTCTGGCCTAGTTTTGTACTTGTTTTGTTGGTTATTTATTAGAGACTGTCTGGATTTTCTTTGCAATTAGATCGATACTGGGGTAGTTTTCATTTTGTAATATTTTGGGCATTGCACTTGCATGGCTTCATTTGTAGATTGTAGTGCGGGGCTAGATCTCCTGGAAGATGAGCGTAATATTTTAAATCAACATTGCCGACTTTAGTGGTCCTATCTCTTTCAGCAGTGGGGTTAAATTTGTTTTTGGAAGGGAGATTTCAGAGATGTGTGATATGGAATTTGAATTCAAACTTTTGTTCAGGCGTGAAGGTACACTGGCATTCATCCAAATAGTGCTCTGTCTTTTTCAAAGTGGCAGAGAGTTAAACAAAAGAATTTGAGCCACAAGAGCACCAGTTTGCACTTACTTATGTCAGGTGTCCTCACAGTCCTGGCCCAATATGCTTTCAGATGGCTCACTGTCCCAGCATGGTGGAGCTTTGTTCTTGCTCTGGTAGTTTGGTGATTTCAGAGTCATTTGACAGCACACAAAGGCTCTGTTTACTTGACAGGAAAGTATCTGTTGTGGCATATACAGAAAAAAAAAAAAGAAACATTTTGGGAAAGCAGGCTGTCCCTTAACGTAAGGTGTGCAGCCCCTACACATGCACATAGTCAAACACAAGCATTTGTGAGGGGCTATCTTGAAGAGGTCTCTATTATACATATATATATATATATATATATATATATATATATATATATATATATATATATATATATATATATATATAAAGTTGTGGCCTCACTGATTTCAACTGAGCGCATTGCTCAGTTGTCTGAGTTTTAAGTATATGTTTTGGATCTTCTGGCTTATTTTTTGACAGTTAGAGAGGTATAGCAGTTACGGCCAGGCAAAGCATTTCTGTGGTATGACCAACATTTTAGGAAAAGGAAGGCAGTGGATAAGACACTGCCTTGTGAGATTACACACACTGATATCTAGTTAGCTACTATGTTAGACACCACTGATGGTCAGCTACGTTTTGGGCAGGACTTGGGAAAGAGGACAGGGGCATGTTGGTCCTTTAATTGGAGTAAGTGTTCATAGGTTCATAGGTTCATAGGTTCATACTAGGCTATCTGCCCGAGGGCATTTACAAGCCTAGCCCATAGTTTTGTGGCTTACACCACCCCTTTAGTATGGGGAACTATACCCATTATTTTGCTGTGCCTCTGTTGAGCAGTGACACTGAGGTAATCCCTGGGGTATATCTGCGATCTCCCATCCATTGGTCAAGATTTCTCTTGAACAAGGCCAGCGAGGTGCTCTGCCTCACATATACCGGGATTTTATTCCACAGCATAGGGAGTCTTTGGGTGATGAATCTATCCCTCCAGCACGCCCTATTAATAGCCGTGTCGAGGTTTAAGTCTCCTGCCCTTGTGGCTCTGACAGATCTAGATTTTTTGAGGTGAAGCATATTCATCAAATCTGGGTTTGACATGGCCTTGTATGTTAGGCAAAGGTCACCTCTGAGCAAGCGGTAAGCGACTGAATAGAGCTGGAGTTCTTTCAGTCGGGCAGCATAGGACAGATGTTTGAGACCCTTTATCCTTTTGGTGAGGAACTATGTGGCCTCTCCAGCTGCTGCAAGTGTCGGGTCAGATACATTCCGAATGGGGCATTGTACTCAATTATTGGTCTGATGAGTGATGAGTATAGGGAGACTATGACCTCCCTTGATCTAGATGAGAATCCCTTCATGATAAGGTGGGCAATGTAGAAGGTCTTCCTAACTACTTTAGCTACATGGGTGTCGAATGACAGACTACTATCAACCTGGGTCCCCAGGTCCCTGATAACTTCTTCTGTACTCAGTGGATTGCCACCTATTTGGTAGCTAGGGGTAACCTTGTTTTTCCCGAAGGGTATGACTATGCATTTTTGGCATTCAACTTTAGGCCATGGCTCTGGCACCAGTTATCCGTTTCTGTGAGACCCTTCTGAAGGATATCTGTGTCAGATGTGTTTTTACTATGGCCCAGTTTGCAGTCATCTGCAAACTTTGTCAGCCATAACCCTCCTGTGTTTGCTTGTACTTGGAAAAGTAGATGCCAAACAAGAGTGGGCCCAGGACTGAGCCCTGTGGTACACCACTTGTGACAGGCTTTGAGTCTGACATGGCGCCAGCAACTCTGACCCTGTGGGTTCTGTCACTCAGCCAGTTTGCAACCCATCTTATGATGTATGGGTTAACATTTAAGCTGATGAGTTTTTCAATGATACCCGAGTGGGGTATTGTATCAAAGGCCTTCGCCAGATCGAGGTAGGCTGTATGGACTGCCTTTCCCTCATCAATGGCTTTGGTGACTGTTTCGAAAAAGTCAACCAAGTTTAGAAGGCATGATGTGTGTGACCAGTGTGCTATTCTCTGCACATATGTTCTATGTGTTAAGAACACATGCACGAATATGTTGGCATAAGGAATGAGAAGTGGCCCAACTGTCAGGCTTGACTCAAGAAATGAGTGGACAGGTAGGTTTGGCTTATCAGAACATTAGGGGTAGAAGAAGGTTTTGAGGCCAAAGGGGTGAGCTCCCTTTCTAGGTTTCACCAGGAAAGGAGTGTTATACCCCTATTAGAGTGTCAGTGTTGAGATGCTACTTGAATGATTGTCTAAACCAGGGCATGGCAAAGGAGGTCATACAAGAGTTTCAGTGTGGGTTTTCTTTTAAATCCATGGTTCAAGGAAACAATAAGACATGTAAAAAATGTATGATCCACTCAAGGGCAGACAGACATTTTGCAAGCTTTGATTGATAAGGAAGTTGCTGGGGGAAGCATATTAGGTCTATTCAAGAAACCCCCATTTGAGTAGTTCTGGGTGTCTCCTTTAGGCTTAGTATCCAAGAGACAAGTGGAATTCCAATTGATTCAACATTTATCTTTCCTGAGGGGGGATTTGGTTAATGATTTTATTACAAAGATCAATGTGAAGATTCAGTATTCATCTCTGGATGATGCAGTTCATTTTATTAGGGAGTTTGCAGACTTATGGTTAGCGAAACTAGACGTTAAAGCTGTTTTTTGTTTATTGCCATTGAGAGTAGTTGATTGGTTGACTGGCCAATGTTAGGCATGTTTTGTGAATGGAAAATTTTATTTCAACAAGGCTATGCTAATGGGCTGTGCTGTCCCATGTGCTATGTTCAAGAAGTTTAGTTACTTGTTACAATGGACATAGCAGCAGCGGGGAGTGAACCAAAACGCAGGTTGCTATTTGGAGAACTTTTTGTTAATTGGGGAGGGTAATTAAGGTGCTCAAGTAGAACTGCAGGAGTTCATTTCCATGTGTGATGAGCTGGGAAAGCTTTGAAATTCCTGTGTTTGACATTAGATGCAAAACATAGTATATTCTGTTAACCACAGGATACAATTGATTGGTTTCAAGTAAGGAACAAGGTAAGGATTAGAGACATGATGGAATTTTCTAGGCTTAGTAAACTTTGCTTGTAGGGCTATAAATCTAGGTAGAACATTTTCTAGGTCAACTGCCTATTTACTGATGACAGGTGATTGGAAGCATCACTGGGTGTGAGTCACCAAGCTGGTCATAGAGGACTTGAGTTTGTGGGCATCATTGTATACACCAATTTATAATGCGAGTCTGTCATATGTGTAGTTGTAGAGCAAGAACTGCAGGATTTGCACAAAGTGGTGAATCCTGGAACCTGATAGACAACTGACCATTACCCTATTTACACAGCCTGGTGAATGGTACATTGATATGCCTCACTATGTGTTAGCCTCATGACCATATTTACACAGCCTGGTGAATGGTATATTGACATGCCTTACTATGTGGTAGCCTCATGCCCCTATTTACACAGCCTGGTGAGTGGTACATTCACATGCCTTACTATGTGATAGCCTCATGACCCTATTTACACAGCCTGGTGAATGGTACATTGACATGCCTCACTATGTGGCCTCATGACCTTATTTACACAGCCTGGTGAATGGTACATTGACATGCCTGACTATGTGGTAGCCTTATGACCTTATTTACATAGCCTGGTGAATGGTACATTGACATGCTTCACTATGTGGTAGCCTCATGCCCCTATTTACACAGCCTGGTGAATGGTACATTGACATGCCTCACTATGTGGCCTCATGACCTTATTTACACAGCCTGGTGAATGGTACATTGACATGCCTCAATATGTGGCCTCATGACCTTATTTACACAGCTTGGTGAATGGTACATTGACATGCCTCACTATGTGGTAGCCTCATGACCTTATTTACATAGCCTGGTGAATGATACATTGACATGCCTCACTATGTGGTAGCCTCATGACCCTATTTACACAGACTGCTAAATGGTGCATTGACATGCCTCACTATTTGGTAGCATCATGGCCATATTTACACTGCCCGGTGAATGGTACATTGACATGCCTGACTATGTGGTAGCCTTATAACCTTATTTACATAGCCCGGTGAATGGTACATTGACATGCCTCACTATGTGGTAGCCTCATGCCCCTATTTACACATCCTGGTGAATGGTACATTGACATGCCTCACTATGTGGCCTCATGACCTTATTTACACAGCCTGATGAATGGTACATTGACATGCCTCACTATGTGGTAGCCTCATGACCTTATTTACATAGCCTGGTGAATGGTACATTGACATGCCTCACTATGTGGTAGCCTCATGACCCTATTTACACAGACTGCTAAATGGTACATTGACATGCCTCACTATGTTGTAGCCTCATGATTCCATTTACACAGCCTGATGAATGGTACATTGACATGCCTCACTATGTGGTAGCCTCATTACCCTATTTACACAGCCTGGTGAATGGTACATTGACATGCCTTACTATGTGGTAGCCTCATGACCCTATTTACACAGCCTGGTGAATGGTACATTAACATAGCTCACTATGTGATAGCCTCATGACCCTATTTACACAGTCTGGTGAATGGTACATTGACATGCCTCACTATGTGGCCTCATGACCTTATTTACACAGCCTGGTGAATAGTACATTGACATGCCTCACTATGTGGTAGCCTCATGACCTTATTTACATAGCCTGGTGAATGGTACATTGACATGCCTCACTATGTGGTAGCCTCATGCCCCTATTTACACAGCCTGATGAATGGTACATTGACATGCCTCACTATGTGGCCTCATGACCTTATTTACACAGCCTGGTGAATGGTACTTTGACATGCCTGACTATGTGGTAGCCTTATGACCTTATTTACATAGCCTGGTGAATGGTACATTGACATGCTTCACTATGTGGTAGCCTCATGCCCCTATTTACACAGCCTGGTGAATGGTACATTGACATGCCTCACTATGTGGCCTCATGACCTTATTTACACAGCCTGGTGAATGGTACATTGACATGCCTCAATATGTGGCCTCATGACCTTATTTACACAGCTTGGTGAATGGTACATTGACATGCCTCACTATGTGGTAGCCTCATGACCTTATTTACATAGCCTGGTGAATGGTACATTGACATGCCTCACTATGTGGTAGCCTCATGACCCTATTTACACAGACTGCTAAATGGTGCATTGACATGCCTCACTATTTGGTAGCATCATGGCCATATTTACACTGCCCGGTGAATGGTACATTGACATGCCTGACTATGTGGTAGCCTTATAACCTTATTTACATAGCCCGGTGAATGGTACATTGACATGCCTCACTATGTGGTAGCCTCATGCCCCTATTTACACATCCTGGTGAATGGTACATTGACATGCCTCACTATGTGGCCTCATGACCTTATTTACACAGCCTGATGAATGGTACATTGACATGCCTCACTATGTGGTAGCCTCATGACCTTATTTACATAGCCTGGTGAATGGTACATTGACATGCCTCACTATGTGGTAGCCTCATGACCCTATTTACACAGACTGCTAAATGGTACATTGACATGCCTCACTATGTTGTAGCCTCATGATTCCATTTACACAGCCTGATGAATGGTACATTGACATGCCTCACTATGTGGTAGCCTCATTACCCTATTTACACAGCCTGGTGAATGGTACATTGACATGCCTTACTATGTGGTAGCCTCATGACCCTATTTACACAGCCTGGTGAATGGTACATTAACATAGCTCACTATGTGATAGCCTCATGACCCTATTTACACAGTCTGGTGAATGGTACATTGACATGCCTCACTATGTGGCCTCATGACCTTATTTACACAGCCTGGTGAATAGTACATTGACATGCCTCACTATGTGGTAGCCTCATGACCTTATTTACATAGCCTGGTGAATGGTACATTGACATGCCTCACTATGTGGTAGCCTCATGCCCCTATTTACACAGCCTGATGAATGGTACATTGACATGCCTCACTATGTGGCCTCATGACCTTATTTACACAGCCTGGTGAATGGTACTTTGACATGCCTCACTATGTGGTAGCCTCATGACCTTATTTACATAGCCTGGTCAATGGTACATTGACATGCCTCACTGTGTTGTAGCCTCATGCCCCCATTTACACAGCCTGATGAATGGTACATTGACATGTCTCACTATGTGGTAGCCTCATGACCCTATTAACACAGCCTGGTAAATGGTACATTGATATGCCTCTCTATGTGGTAGCCTCATGACCCTGCTTACACAGCCTGCTGAATGGTACATTGACATGCCTCACTATGTGGTAGTTTCATGACCCTATTTACAGAGCCTGGTGAATGGTACATTGACATGCCTCACTATGTGGTAGCCTCATGACCCTGCTTACACAGCCTGCTGAATGGTACATTGACATGCCTCACTATGTGGTAGTTTCATGACCCTATTTACACAGCCTGGTGAATGGTACATTGACATGCCTCACTATGTGGTAGCCGCATGACCCTATTTACACAGCCTGCAGCCTGGTGAATGGTACATTGACATGCCTCACTTTGTGGTAGCCTCATGACCCTATTTACACAGCCTGGTGAATGGTACATTGACATGCCTCACTATGTGGTAGCCTCATGACCCAATTTACACAGCCTGGTGAATGGTACATTAACATGCCTCACTATTTGGTAGCATCATGGCCCTATTTACACTGCCTGGTGAATGGTACATTGACATGCCTCACTATGTGGTAGCCTCATGACCCTATTTACACAGCCTGGTGAATGGTACATTGACATGTCTCACTATGTGGTAGCCTCATGACTCTATTTACACAGCCTGATGAATGATACATTGACATGCCTCACTATGTGGTAGCCTCATTACCCTATTTACACTGCCTGGTGAATGGCACATTGACATGCCTTACTATGTGGTAGCCTCATGACCCTATTTACACAGCCTGGTGAATGGTACATTGACATAGCTCACTATGTGGCAGCTTTTGACTAGGATACTGGATTGAGTGGAAGTTTGCCTTATGAACCTTTAAACCGAGTCATTGTGATTCTCAGATGTATGCTTATGGGGGGTGCTACCTGTATTGTGTGCTTGTGAGATTGGGTACTTGTTTCATAGGTTACTTTTAGGAGGTCATTGAGGTTTAGGCAGATTACATCTAAAAGCCTCTGCATAAGGTCTATATACTTGGTCTAACCCATGTTTCCTTTGCTTAGTGTGATGCTGACAACCTGCTTATTATTAGTTGTGGCTTTGTGGGAAAACTTTGACTCCACTAACATTGTATAACTTCATCTCTCGCACACTGTGTCTACTGATTTAATTAGTAGGTGGCTGTCAGTAAACATGAAAAAAGTGCAGTATTGCCTCAGGATCCCGTTTCAACAAAGCTAGCTACAGAGAGGATTGGAAAGTGCAAATCCTTGGTTTCAGGTGCTTACTGATGTGGGCTGTAAAGGGGTTTGCACCCATGAGGTTTGGATTTACTTTACTGGAGACACTCTGTCTAAAACAATCCGAGTCTCCACATGAAGAACAATACATAACCTAGAGGAAACCCCCTCATCTGAAACAAATATTCTTAAATGCTTAACTCTGTAACCACCTGTATTGGAGCTGACTTTAAGCAAACAGATGTCTGGAAATAGCTGTCTTTCACTCGTGTTCTGTTGTCAAATGATCATAGGAGGCATACAAGAATAAATATACTTGGTTTAAGAGCATAGCTACAACACAGTGGGAGAGGGATGAATTTTTAGACACGTAGTTCTCTAACTGACTGGCCTGGAACTACCCCAAAGCAAACACATGTTCAGAACCAACCTGACTGCTACCCATCACAAAAGAAAGAATGAATGAAAACAGGGTTCAACAGCAGCAATCAGACCACTCATATTTTAAAACCGCAGCAAAGTTATTTACTGGAGTTACAAATATATGCCTGAAGACATCAGATAAGGCAGATACAGACTGCCAAAATGAACAAATCAAGAAATGAAAAATGTTCACTTATCTCTGTGCTGTACTTGCAAACAAATTAAACAAAGCGGAATATCATTAATGGAAACAGGACACTAAGCAATCTGAATATTATTGTGCAGATTAATACAATTCATGGTAGAAACTGCAAAAAAAACTTCTGAGAATGTAAGACAGAGTCTGAGTGACATGGAACTAATAATGCAGATTTTTGTCTTTTTTTTTTAAAGAAACATCTTTATTAAACCATCACTTACTATATGGCAATCATACATTTATACAAATGAAAACAAACCACACCAACACAATTAAAGTTGCAAGCATTTTACATCAACAACCATACTGACACACTCCCAGTTGCAAATGTTATATATTACTTACAATCTATCCAATCTTTTTCAGTCAAACATTACATAGCTCATTTAAGTCCTGCCACCTTTTAAACCTCATTCCTCCCTTGTATGCATTATTCCCACAATTCCCATTTTTTCCTATGTAGTTTTCTCCTACCCTTTTCTAAAAATCTCCGTTCCAGTTGTTTTATCTGTTACTATATTCACAGTATTGTTGGTTTAGATTTTGATTTCCATTTTCTAGTAATTGCTTTTTTGGCAGCCACCATAATTAGACACAGCAAGGCCTTACCATGGCTAGGTAATTCCTATTTTGTATCATAGCTCAGAAAAATCCTCTCCCTTGTCAGACCAACCTGCCCACTCAACATCACTGACAGTGCATCCCTCAGAGAATCCTTATAGTTCACCAGTTCAACGCATTCCCAGAAAATATGTTCTCAGTTAACTCTTTCAACATTTGCCTTGTATGACAAGATTATTCTGTCTTCCTTATGCAAGTCAACGAAAGAACTCCATGAGTGGAATAGAACTAGTGCAAAAATGGTGCCCGTTTTCAATATTCTGTGGTATGATTGATACTGATAGTTTTATGAAAGACAAAATCAGAAGTATATACAATGCTGTTTTAGCTCTGTTCTTCCACAATGAAAATAAATCTTTACCTGGGTTTGTCTTCTTTTTATGCAATTACTAGGCATACTCATCTGCACGCAGATGGCATGTGCAATCTATTCCAATAGCAGACTTTGTTCACATGTAGTACCTCAGCTAGATAACTATCATCAATTTTGCTATCCTGATAAACAAGGATTACTGGTTCTTTTGATACCTGCTCACAACATCAGTCACACTGACATGGGTGGAGACATTACAGAAAAAATGCTGTTTCCCTGTGTACAACTCAAACCAGTTTTGACACAAAGTCCTGTGGTTATTAGAACTCGTAACTCTTATGTTTGTCTAAGGTAGATGAAACTCTGAAGTTTTGTTTAGCCTGACATTTGTAGACACATTGTAGGCTCTGTTTCTGTGTGGCTCATATCCCTGAGTATAGTAATGCAGCAGGATTTTTATGCAGAATTTCAAATATGTGAATTTTGCATTAGTGTGAAAGAAAATGTTAGTCCATTATATTCAGAAACACTATAGCCAGCTCTAACCCTATTGACCACTGTCAGTAGCCATTTCAGCAGGTGCAGCACTGTGGTGTCTCTGTGGCTTATAACAAATTTAAGTGAGGAATTCTGCAGTATAGTCAGATGCCAATGAGCCATCTAGCACAAAAATGCCTGCAGTACGTAATTTACATAGCCAAGTGATTCATAGGACGGCTTGGTTGCGTGAATTACCACTGCTAACTCCTTTTAATTAACATGGCCAAAAGTTCATGCTCAGCCATTAGCTTTCTTTGGGGGAGAACATGTTGGAAGTAACCTCCTGAGGAATTTAGCAGAGATGTAGAGATGCAATGTGTGCATGTGTGTATGTGGCATGTTGTGTGCAACTCTATATAAGTTAGATATGGTATCAATTGAGACTCTGTGTGTGGTGTGTGTGTGTGTGTGTGTGTGTGTGTGTGTGTGTGTGTGTGTGTGTGTGTGTGTGTGTGTGTGTGTGGTTGCCTAGGTAGTTGCAATAGGGAGGTTGGTTAAGGTATAGGTAGAGTAAGTGTGAGTGTATGGGTGAATGGGTTCCTTGACTGGGATGGGGTGATGGGGGTGCTGGATGTACAGTGTGTGTGCGTGTGGGGGGGGTCCTTACTTCTCAAGTCCCCCTAGCCTAAAGAACATGAGACAACAAGAACACATATTAAATACTAAACTCATTCACTTCAAAGGTTAACACATCAACAGATTTTGCAACAAGAAGACGTGACAGCAAAAAATACGTTTAAAACTCTTATGTCTAGCATTAATGAGTGGAAGCATTTGTTTAAGTGAGGGACACGGTGATTACAGGAGGATAAACCATGCAGACACAGTGATTATAGGAGTATAAATCATAGAGGCTCTGTTCAGTCAGGGACTATTTAACTGCATAGGCATCATACCTCTCAACTGTTCTTGATTTCCAGGGATGTCCCTGATTGAGACTAAAAATGTAACTTTGTTCCTCTTGATCCCCTCTAAAGCTGGTGACTCTTGGAGGAAAGTTGGTGAATTATACTCAATAAATAACGGCAGGGAGTAAGAGTTATAAAGTTCTTTTATTTCACAAAATGTATAGTAATTAACATTCTTTTATTCTGCCAATATCTCAAGTTAACAGTATTATTATTTTACAAATGTCCCTGATTCTTTTAGGTTTTGTCTCTGATTCTGTTGAAATATGCCCCTTATTATTTGAGAGCTATGATGGGCATGTGTTCAACAGTATGTGAGTGTGTGTGCATGTGCATGTCCGTAGTCAGTGGTGGCCAGCTAGTTAGTTTCCTGGTGTCAAAGTTAGTTTTTGCAGGAGTTCAGTGTTTTAAACCTTTGCTGTGGTCATCTCACTGTTATGCAAGTCAACATTCCGGTAAGTTGACCATTTAAATGGGAACCATCTGTGAGTCATTACCTCACCACTCATGACTGGGCTGTTAAGAGTCTATATGTCTTTATGCCACTGTTATTTTTTATGTTTGTTATGGGAGAGTGCAGGGTTACACTATGTTACACTGCTTAGAATTTTTACTGCAATAAGTACATAAACATTTTAAACAGAATGTATTTCTCATCTCTGCTTTTCTTTGCAACATTGACATCCAGAATAACTGGTGAAGTTTAATTTAAAATTTCTATGGAAAGAACACCTTTCATCAAAACACCTTTGTCATGGCATATATTAGAACAGCCCTGCAAGGCATTTTTTACTGGGTTAGTTACTGAAAGGCATTCCACAGAGATCACTACAAGTCATATGCAGAAAAGTCTTGTCATGGATTTCCTTTTTCCCAAGTTTTCCACGATTCCAGCATTATCTTTCTTGGCCTGCTTACAATATTGACACATACAGCAGTTCAAAACAGTATCATTTTGTTACAGAGATCTTATAGTAAACAATGTAACTGACGTGATATTTAATCTTTCTGTTATATATAGCAATACTGAGACAGAAGTTTGGTTTAATAGAAAGTACTGTTCCTGCAAGATCAGGTTTGCATGACACTCCCAGCTCCCTACTGGCACCTTGGAACTTGTAGAATCAATATAGCATTACCTTTGTTTTTTTATATTTTGCCTTATGGCTGGAGTTGCCATGCATTGCAATCATTTTTATTAGGACCACCAAACTGTACACATAGTGATCACTTACGCCACTCATTATTTCATCTAAATAGCCATCACTATAATTATAATTATGTTCGGCCTCTATATATGACAAGCTTATGAGGGCTGTGTATGTATTACTTATTTATTTCTTTATGCTATCATTTTGTGTTGACTTACTTGCATTTAAAAGCGACAGTGCCTAGTACTCACAGTCATTTGTGCAAATGTAATAGGGGTGTTCCTATTGCTTGCAAATTTTCATAGCAAAGGTGAGATGCATAGAGGCCATTTACATTAATGCAAAAGGCCTTAAAAATAATAAGATGCAAATGAGAAATGTTGTAAAGTGAAGTATGCTAATAAGGTATTTTTGCAGTTCTTAGTCTGACATCACCATAGTATACACATCCATTGTTAAAAGCCTTTAATAGTGGCGTGGACGTTTGTGATCCTGTTTGTACAAGTATGCTCAGACACTTCCATGACACAAAAATGATTTCCCCTAGCAACCCCTTTATTAGTTTGTATTAAGTATGCACAAGCACTAAAATGACACAAACATTTGGTTTGCCCAGCAATCACTTCAGCAGTCTGAGCATTTATGCAAAAGCACTTCTTTGACACACAAATTAATTATCTCCCTAAATGATCCATTCAGTAACATTTCCTAGTATGCACCAAAATGAAACATTCAACCAAGCAACACCTTCAGTAATATGCCCCACTATATAAAAAAACATTAAAATGAAACATTCACCCAAGTGACCCCTTTTGTAGCATTTCCTAGTATACACTAGCACCAAAATGAAACATTCACCCAAACAACCCCTTCAGTAATATGTCCACTTATGCAGACGCATCAACTAATCAACCTTCAGATCTCCATATTTTCCATGAAACCGATGCTTACTAGCATAAGTTCAGAGCAGTTTACATACTTTGATGCAAATTAGTTCATTATAGATTAATGTCTATAAATCAAACTCATAAATACACATGTAAAGTCCCTTAACAGAGTAGTATCTGTCCTGCTATTGCTTATGCATTAAGCATGTTACACTTATGGGATAGGAGGAGCGAGTTCATTAAAAGCCCTCTGCATTTCCATAGATATCTTGAAAGTCTGGGATTTGCATAACATGTACAGCTGCACTATGTGTATCACCGCTACAAAATTGTGAAGTGCCAGCTATGAATACCACCCAGTAGGTGAGATCCAAATCCTCAAATGTCAGGTCACTGTAATACAGTAAATAATCTTATTTAATTCTCAAGTAGATATTTTAAATACAAATATAAAGAGATTCCACCCACCCACAGCAGTGACCAAATTCATTACATAATCAGATTCCTTTGCAACAAACTACTTGTAG